>NC_057803.1:380322481-380347171 GCF_018294505.1 Triticum aestivum | reverse complement strand
GCGCTCGCCGGGCCGCTGCAGCTGCCATCCACCGCCACCACCGCCCCGCCCTGGCTACAGTGGCAGCCGCCGCTCCTGGCGGCCCCCGCCGCGCCCGGCGCTCCGCTGCAACAGCCACCACAGGTCAGCTCCGGCCCCGCATCAACCCCGCCGGCGGGAGTCCCGATCCACCAGATCAAGTTCCCGCCGTCGCCATCACCGCTTCCCTAGGGCGTCCCCATCCAGCAGATCAAGTTCCCGCTGTCGCCATCACCGCTTCCGGTTTGGATCACTACCCGCCACGTCTCGGCGGCGGTGAGGCTGCAGGTTGCTGCGCGCGGCCTCCTAGCACGTCGGCGTGTGCGGGAGATGCGTGTGCGGGAGATGCGTGGTATGCAACTGCTGCTCCTCCAAATTGCCCTTCGCTGCGCAAAGGACCTCGATCTCGTCCGCTGCGTCGTGATCTTGGGCATGCGGTTTCCCCCACGGGCGACGGGCATGTTGTTTTTTCCGCGGGCAGCGACCTCAAAGTTTGCGACATCGGCGGTTGGGGGGGGGGCACCCCTCCTCGTCATTCTCCATCGCAAGCCCTCCCCTCTTCCCTGTGCGGTGCAGACCAACAGCCGTCCGGCGGGGAGAAGGCAGGGTGTCACCGACAGGAGTACACCGCGTAGCACCACTGCATTCCGCCACCGGCCGCCGCGAAGGCGCCTCTGCTGGTCGCTCTTGTGACCACTTCCAGGTGGCCATACACATGCACTCCTTTTGTCCAGATGGTGTCCATGGGATCCAGGTGGCTGTCCGACGTGCGGATGGTGTCCACTTTTTGTTAAGGGGTCCAAAATAAATCGTCCCAGTCCATTTCAGGTTGAGAGTAATAAAACAAGCCGAGATGTAAACGGCTTGTTTTTAGGTGTTAGGTTTGTGTTGCGTCAAGGCATGGTTATAAGTTGGTTAGGCTGCAGCTCGAGGACAAGCTGCATGTCCAAATGGGGTGTAGTGTTAGAGTACGTAATGGGCCTAATGGCCTGGGCTGGCGGTATAGCCCATTAGTCTTAGGGTTAATTAGAGATTAGGGTCGCTTGCTTAGGGGTCAAGTAAGCCTTGCTTGGGAGTCAAGTAAACCTCTCTATATTAAGAGAGGAGATGTATCAATCTAATCAAGCAAGAATTAAGAAGGAAATCCCTTCCCTCTTGCCCGGCCGTGGGCAAAAAGGCCCCTGGCCGGCCCTCTTGCGCCCTCCTTCTAGCAGGACCATAACATGGTGTGTACTTGTTATGCTTGCAGGTACATCCTGAAAGTGACTATTGGTAGAAACTATGTTGGTAATATTGTGGAATCTCGGGATTTCTGTGTAAGTCTAAACTTCATCTCATGGATCTTCCATGTGTCTGTCACCGTAACTTTGTTTGGTCCAACTTGGACCGCCAATAGACTAATTCTGGTTATCTTATGGAAAGTTGAGTATAAGAATGTCCCCTGATATATATACTTTCATGTGTTCCACGCTATTTTGAGTTGTTCTTTAGTGGTTACATGGAAATGCATCTCAGGTTTTAGTATTTGATGTTTTACGTGGATTACCTAGTGTTCGATGTTCTCTAATGTTTTTGTTTTCAGGTAAGGAACTATTCTCCTCTTCCTTCAATCAATAACAGCATCAAGGTTAGTCCTAGTAACTGGATGTGTTAACTTATTCTGAAGTTTATAATTTAAAGTGTTTCGGTTGTTTGTTGGACTAAGTGATATGCTTGGAATAGGTCAATTATGGGCTTATGACTTGGTCATGCCCTACTTACCCGTTAGAGTAAATGACACTGGCGGTCTGAGAACTTGACCGCGGCTGCACTTCAGTCATGGTACTTCCAAACCGGAAAAACCTGTCATAGAACTTGCGTTGCGGGTGCAGTTTGGTCACAGGGCCATCTGAACCGGTCAGCCGCCCGGTTTTCCCTCTTTTGCGATCTCGCGCGGTGCATGTGACGTCGGTTGGGCGCGAAAATTGTCACGCTAAGCTCACGTGAGTCCCTGGCCGACATCTTTTTTTTGCACAAAGGCCCCTGGTTTCGTAGGTAATTTTGTATTTTTTTGCGAATAATTTTGCATTGACCTCTTAAGTGCCGTGACTCATAGGCCAGCACATAGGCGCTGCATGCATAGAGCACATGCACGCGTGATTTTTTCTCTCTTACGAATTTTGTTTTGTTTTTCCGTTTAGTCATACATATTCTCTAAAAATATTTATAGTTTTAATATTTCATTCATTTTAAAAATATATTAAAAGAGTGCAAATATTTCGAATGTATTGTAAAAATTGTTCAGCGCATATTGAAAACAACCTTGATAGTCTATTTGAGAAAGAGTTCATCGTGTCAAAATCACCATGTATCAAAAACATGCCCGTCATATCTTCAGAGAAAATGTTCATCGTATATATGAAAAATGTCCATCATGTATTTAGAAAATGTTCACCATGTATTTAAATAATCAAAAGAATGATCATATGTATTTTATAAAATCACCGTGCATTGGAGAAAATATTCATTACATATGCGAAGAAGTTCATCATGTATTTCTAAAATGTTCTTCGCATACTCAAAAAATGTTTATCATGTATTGGAAAAATATTAATCAGGTATATAAAAAAATGTTCATCACATATTTGAAAAATGGTCATCGTGTATTTGAAATATGTTCAGCACATATTTAAAAATATATTCACCACATATAGCCTACCCCAACTTGTTTGGGACTAAAGGCTTTGTTGTTGTTGTTATTCACCACATATTCGAAAAATGTTCATCACTTATTTAGAAAAATGTCCACACTGTGTCTAAAATTGTTCATCGCATATTTAAAAATCCGATACATGAAAAGTAGCAGGGCCGAGCAATTAATATGAATGACATGGCAAGTAAAACAAGAAAAGGACGTGCAAGAAAAATAGGGCAGGCCATGCATACCTGTCCGGGTCAAAATTCTAAGAACTCTCCGGCTGGGTATCTTCTGCGGGCCATCTGGCCTTTGTGGAAAAAAAACAGGTGCAAAAACGTGAGCTATGGCACTTAAGAGGTCAAATACAAAATTACGTATGAAACCAAGGGCCTTTGTGTAAAAAATATGAGGCCAGCCACGGACTCACGTGAGCGCCGCATGACAATTTTGTGCTCGACCGACATCACGTGCGCCGCGCATGACCGCGAAAGAGAGAAAACCGGACGGCTGGCCGGTTCAGATGCCCCGTGTGACCAAACTTCACCGGCAACACAAGTTCTATGATGGGTTTTTCCAGTTTGCAAGTACCGTGACTAAAGTGCTCCCGTAACACAAGTTTTTAGACCGCCAGTGCCATTTACTCTACCCGTTAACATTATCATGTGTTCCTTGTTAATTATCTCGGTGTGCCGTTTAGTCAAGTTGTGAAATAAAACTTGTAATAATAATAATAGCGTAAAAAATGGAAGGGATGTAACATACGATCTTACCTGGTCAAATACTGGAAATGATGGTAGCACCAGTTCAACATCATTCTTGAAGTCACAGTGATCACTGGGCAAGTTAGCAATGACTTTGATCTTCTTGAAAACAAAGTGTTAGCAGGCAGCAGTTCGTACGAAATAAGGGGTAATTAATGGTTCTACTAGCGTGCAACAGTGAGGACTGTCCACTCGGACTCAGATGTTCATGTTCCTCCTGTTGATATCTTTTTTATCTACTACTCCCTCCGTTCCAAATTACTCGTCGCAGAAATGGATGTATCTAGAACTAAAATACATCTAGATACATCCATACCTGCGACAAGTAATTCGGAACGGAGGGAGTAAAAGCTTACTTGTGTTTTCAAATTTTCATGGTGATACTCTAACAAGCTGATTGCTGGAGTACTCTGTCGATCTACTTTCGTCAAATGCAACATCTAATTGTAGTTTGCATGCGTCGTTTCCTCCTATATTCTTTCAGATGGCAATGAACTAGCCACTTCTCGATATCCTTGGCTTCCAGTGTAAATTGTGGTGTTCAGAGTGCTGGAGCCTAGAGTTAATGTGCTCGACCTTGTACTGTGATTACTAAAACTGATCACTGCTTTCAGATGGAAGTTGGAATTGAAGATTGCCTGCATATTGAGTTTGAGTACAGCAAAAGCAAGTAAGATCAGTACAGTTCCAGTCTGGCAGTATGTTCTTTTTGTCACCCAATTTAGCACAGTCGGAGTATTGACCATCTTCTGGTGGATCATTGCCTTATTCAGGTACCATCTCAAGGATGTCATTGTAGGAAAGATCTATTTTCTTCTAGTCAGAATAAAGATAAAAAACATGGAGCTTGAGATTCGCCGCCGGGAATCAACAGGATCAGGTCCTAACACATATGTTGAGACTGAGACACTTGCTAAATTTGAGCTGATGGATGGTGCCCCAGTCAGAGGTATATTACACATTTATTCTACTGTACCTTTCTAGCGTTACTTTCTAGGTTAGCTCCAAATCATTGAACGTACATATATACCTCAAGTAATGGCCATTGAGGTATCATGAACTCATAATTATCAAATACTCCCTCTGTCCAAAAAAGCTTGTCTTAGATTTGTCAAGATACGGATGTATCTAGACATGTTTGGTGTTTGATACATCCTTATCTAGATAAATCTAAGACAAGCTTTTTGGGACGGAGGTAATACGTTGTCCACACTGTGTGCTGAGTTCACTGAACAACCATTTTTACAGGAGAGTCTATTCCTGTAAGGCTATTCTTGACTCCATACGAGCTAACCCCGACTTACCGCAACATAAACAACAAGTTCAGTGTCAAGTACTACCTCAACCTGGTCCTTGTGGACGAGGAAGACCGGAGATACTTCAAGCAGCAAGAGATAAACATGTTCCGCCTTGACGAAACTCCACAGCCTTCATAAACTTCAACCGCTGGGAACCTGGCCTGAATGGTGTTGCAAGAATTAGCAATTTGGCATCCTGTTATGCTGTATATAACTCTCCAGGAGAGCGTGCAGTGCAGTTCCAATGTACCGTGGCGCTGTCACTTGTTACGCCTTTTTCATAGCAATCTGGTTAGATACAATCACTGAAATGCTGGATTGCTGACTTTTGACCATATTTTCATTTCGGCCCTCTTGTGAGACATTTTTTTCCTTAGACGCTTGTGAAGCATCTTGAGATAACCAATTGTATTTGATATTTGCTTCATCTACTATCTACTACTCCTATAAAAGGAAGAGAGGGCGGAGAACCAAATCATCTTATCCATCTAAACCTGCAATCTGATGGTCTACATCGCTTCAAAACACCAAACATGTTTTATGTTTTAATTACCCACCATGCCATTATCTACTACCATTATAAAAGAAAGAGATGGGCACATCCAAACAATCAGATCCATCCATTTACAAGATCTAATGGCTCTTAATCCTTTAATGTTTAACCCTACAAGCCACGGAATTAAGCCCCCGCTGCCCCTTCGTACAAAAAACTGCTCCGCACGCCGCACCACAACCTTCGCCCGCTCCTCCTGTAAACAAAACAATGCCACGACCGCGGCCCGCTCCTCCATTCCGCCCCCGCTCCACTCGCCCACCATCGCCCGCTCCACTCGGCCTCCGCCGTCGCCGCCGCACAACTGGGCCTCCATCGCCGCCGATCCTCCGCTCGCTGCTCCACTCTACCGCCGTCCGTCGTCCGCCGGCTGATCCGCCACTCCGCCGTCCGTCGTCCGCCGGCTGATCCGCCACTCCGCCGATGGCCTCCTCCCAAAGGCACTGACGGGATAGGGTTCCCTTGCCTATGCGGTTTTCCCGTCGCTCCCTCCTGCAGCGAGGTGCTCCCCTTCATCATTCTCATGTTCCCCGCTCCGGCGCTCCCTCTCTGTAAATGTACCCAGTCCGGATGCAAGTCATGCAATTGATGAGCTCTGAGTTACAGTTGATGCGCAAGTAGGTGCATAGCTGTGCATTATTATACTGTAATTGTTTAACCTCTGCCAGACCACCTCTATCCCGATGCGCCGGCGAACTGGCTGACCGCCGTCTCTACCCGACAGCGAACCTCCGCCTTGACGCGCCGAATGACCTCCGCCTTGACCTGTGCCGCTGTAACGCCCCGAGACCGATGTGCCAGGTGTCGTTCAGTTATTCGCTGTTGTTGCCTTGTCATTGCTTGCGTGTCATGCATTGCATATCATGTCATCATGCACATTTCATTTGCATACGTGTTCGTCTCATGCATCCGAGCTTTTTCCCCGTTGTCCGTTTTGCATTCCGGCGCTTCGTTTCTCCTCCGGTGATCATTTCTTCCCTTCTTTCATGTGTGGGGATTAAATATTTCTGGATTGGACCGAGACTTGCCAAGCGGTCTTGGTTTACTACCGGTAGACCGCCTGTCAAGTTTCGTATCATTTGGACTTCCTTTGATACTCCAACGGTTAACCGAGGGACCGAGAAGGCCTCGTGTGTGTTGCAGCCCAACACCCTTCCATTTTGGCCCAAAACCCACCTAACTCTGCTCCATCATCTAGAGCGTTCGATCACAATCGCGTGGCCGAAAACCGCACCTCATTTGGACTCTCCTAGCTCCCTCTACCTATAAATATGTGTCTCCCTCTGAAATTTCCGCGCAGATCAAACCCTAGATCCAACTCCCTCCGCGCCGCCGGACGTTTCTTCCCGCGCCGGACATGTCCGCTACCCCGCCACCTCACTTCGTCCAATCAGGAGAGGCCACGTCATCGTGCCGCCGCCCTCATCCACTCCCCTCGCACCATCTGTCTGCTGTCGTCGTCCCCGCGGCCGCGGCCCGCTGAGCCCATCGCGGTCCCGCGCAGACCCGACCGCGCCGCCGCTCGGCGCGAGCTCCGCGAGCCTCGCGCGCGTCCACGTCCGGCCGTGTGACGCCCCCGATTCAATCGTACACTATTCATGCACGCAAATGTGTACGATCAAGATCAGGGACTCACGGGAAGATATCACAACACAACTCTACAAATAAAATAAGTCATACAAGCATCATAATACAAGCCAGGGGCCTCGAGGGCTCGAATACAAGTGCTCGATCATAGACGAGTCAGCGGAAGCAACAATATCTGAGTACAGACATAAGTTAAACAAGTTTGCCTTAAGAAGGCTAGCACAAACTGGGATACAGATCGAAAGAGGCGCAGGCCTCCTGCCTGGGATCCTCTTAACTACTCTTGGTCGTCGTCAGAGGGCTGCACATAGTAGTAGGCACCTCCGGTGTAGTAGGGGGTCGTCGTCGATGGTGGCGTCTGGCTCCAGGGCTCCAGCATCTGGTTGCGACAACCAGGTAGAAGGGAAAGGGGGAAAAGAGGGAGAAAAGCAACCGTGAGTACTCATCCAAAGTACTCGCAAGCAAGGAGCTACACTACATATGCATGGGTATATGTGTAAGGAGGCCATATCAGTGGACTGAACTGCAGAATGCCAGAATAAGAGGGGGATAGCTAATCCTGTCGAAGACTACGCTTCTGGCAGCCTCCGCCTTACAGCATGTAGAAGAGGGTAGATTGAAGTCCTCCAAGTAGCATCTCCAAGTAGCATCTCCAAATAGCATCTCCAAGTAGCATCTCCAGTAGCATCGCATAGCATAACCCTACCCGGCGATCCTCTCCTCGTCGCCCTGCGGAAAAGCGATCACCGGGTTGTCTGTGGAACTTGGAAGGGTGTGTTTTCTTAAGTATCCGGTTCTAGTTGTCATAAGGTCAAGGTACAACTCCAAGTCGTCCTGTTACCGAAGATCACGGCTATTCGAATAGATTAACTTCCCTGCAGGGGTGCACCACATAACCCAACACGCTTGATCCCATTTGGCCGGACACACTTTCCTGGGTCATGCCCGGCCGCGGAAGATCAACACGTCGCAGCCCCACCTAGGCAAAACAGAGAGGCCAGCACGCCGGTCTAATCCTAAGCGCACAGGGGTCTGGGCCCATCGCCCATAGCACACCTGCACGTTGCGAGGGCGGCCGAAAGCAGACCTAGCCTAGTGGCGTTCCAGTCCAATTCGGCGCGCGCCGCTCCGTCGCTGACGTCTGAAGTGCTTCGGCTGATACCACGACGTCGGGATACCCATAACTACTCCCACGTAGATGGTTAGTGCGTATAGGCTCGTAGCCGACTCAGATCAAATACCAAGATCTCGTTAAGCGTGTTAAGTATCCGCGAACGCCGAACAGGGCCAGGCCCACCTCTCTCCTAGGTGATCTCAACCTGCCCTGCCGCTCCGCCACAAAGTAACAGTCGAGGGCCGTCGGGAACCCAGGCCCACCTCTACCGGGATGGAGCCACCTGTCCTTTCAGCCCCCTCGTCAGAATCACTTGCGGGTACTCAATGAGCTGACCCGACTTTAGTCACCATCTGTATAGTATGTATGTATGTATAGTATATACCCGTGATCACCTCCCAAGTGATCACGGCCCGATAGTATAGCAAGGCAGACTGACAAGAATGTAGGGTCACTGATGGAACACTAGCATCCTATACTAAGCATTTAGGATTGCGGGTAAGGTATCAATGACTGTAGCAGCAATGACAGGCTATGCATCAGAATAGGATTAACGGAAAGCAGTAACATGCTACACTACTCTAATGCAAGCAGTATAGAGAAGAGTAGGCGATATCTGGTGATCAAAGGGGGGGCTTGCCTGGTTGCTCTGGCAAGAGAGAGGGGTCGTCAACACCGTAGTCGATCACAGGGGGTACCGGCAGTGGCCTCGGGGTCTACCGGAAAAAGTAACGGAGGGGGAACATAATAAATAACAGAGCAATCAAAGCATAACATGACGAATGCGGTGCTAGAGGTGACCTAACGCAGGGATAGGTGATACCGGTGAAGGGGGGAAACATCCGGGAAAATATCCCCGGTGTTTCGTGTTTTCGGGCAGAGGAGCCGGAGGGGGAAAGTTGCGAGTTCGATAGGTTAGGGGGGAGTGGCAGACGAACGGACTGCGTATCCGGATTCGTCTCGTCGTTTTGAGCAACTTTCATGTACAAAGTTTTTCCATCGGAGTTATGGTTAATTTTCTATGATTTTCCAAAGTTTTAGGTATTTTCTGAAATTTCTGGATTTATTATATTTAGTTTAATCCGAACTGACCAAGTCAATTTGACTAGTCAAAAGGGCATGTGTGACCCACATGTCATAGACTATTTATCTAAACAATTAAATAAGTCTAATTTATTTAATGAGAGCCTACATGTCATCTACTACTAGACTAACTTAGCTCTAATTAAGACCTATTATAGTAGTACTAATCTATGTAAGGGCCGGCCATTACTGGGCACAGCCGGCCACATGCACGGCGCACACACACCTACACAGCACACACACGCTGCTAGGGGTTAAGTATGTTCTATGTTAAAAGAAAACAGCAATTTGTGAATTTCATAGAATTTAATCCATCCATCAAATGGATTTGGTGCAATGGGGTAAAATGAAGATTTTCAAGTGTACTCTCTGCCCAAATTATTTTTATCCACATAAGAACTTGCCTTGTGGATGTTTATTGGCTGTCAAAGGGGCTACCCAATGTGAATTTGCCAAAGCTAGCTGCAGCTACAGTAACTGAACGTTACTGTAGCAGAGGAGCTGCAGCCGAGTGCAGCGGGCAGAGCAGCAGTAGGGAGCGGCAGCCGCGGCGGAGAAGGCCACAACAGTAGGCTGCGGGGCGAGGTGGTCCGCGGGGCGGAGCAGAGGGAGCCGGGCCGCGGTGTGGGGCGGACGACGAAGGGGGCGAACGTCCCTACGGCGTGGGCAAGGGTCGGCCGGGGCGACGGCTGCAGCAACGGACGAGCGTCTGCAACTGCGGGGCAGGCGGGGGCACACGCGGGTGGACGCGGGCGAGCAGCGGCAGCTTGAGCAACAACCGCGGCTAGTAGCACCGAGCAGCAGGCAGCGCGTACACGGGAGCAGCAGCGCGCGGCAGCTCGAACGAGCTCCGGCCATGGCGGACAAGGGAGCTATGGCTACGGCGGTGGCGTGCTCGAGCTCGAATCCAAGCTAGTCCAGAAGGAGAAAGGTGCAGGCGCTCACATCGGAGCACACGAGTGGCTCGGCGAAGGTTTAGAAGCGCAGACGACGGCGATCGACGAGGTTGAACGGCGACGACCGAAGGAAGGGGATGAGGTCGATCCCGGTGATGTGGTCCACTCCATCTCGATCCAGTCCTTCCAGTCGACGCGGACGAGGCAGGCGATGCTCCAGGTGTGATCTCAGCCGGCGGGGAGCTCGGTGCGCGCGGGAATAATGATGGCCATGGCGATGACGGCGTTGGCTGAGCGATGCGGGAAGAAAGCGGCGCGAGGGAGGGGGAGAGAGTGGGCTAGGGTTTGACCACGGCGTCGAGGGAGGTCTTGTAGGACGACGGGGATTCACGAGATGGTCAGCACGTGGCCGATCCGCGACGTGGACGGGTGCACGGTGGCCACCCAGCCCTGTGAACAGAGGAAGAAGAAAAAGGAGAGTTGGGCTGGGCTACTAATGTAATAATTGGGCCTAAGTGTACAGTAGATTAGGTATTATGTTTTTCACTTCTTTTTTGTTTATTGTTTTTCTTATTTATCTACTGTTTTGTATTCAGTTTAGGTACTAAATGATTTTAGTTAAAGTTGAAACTCCACACATAATCACCTCCTGATATTTTGGGTGTTTTCCAAAAAGTTTGGGGTTATTCGGAAATGTTTGAAATTAAGTTAATATTTTAATGGGCATAATAAGGGATGCTTGTTCACTTTATTTATTTCTAGGGAAAATTTAAAATTCCATTTAATGTTACCTCCTACATGGTAATTACTTAGTGAATATTTGCAACCCACCGAACATTTTTCCTTATCAGTTTGAAGAAATAAAATTTGACTTGTTTTTGGAATTTGAATTTGAATCAGTTTCGAACTAACGCGAGATTAGCAACAGTAATCGAAGTGACGTGGCATCATTAGCAGATGGTTATTGTAGCTTAACTATCCGGACGTCACAGGCCGCCTCCTTCGTCGTGCGCCGCCGCCTCCTTCGCCGTGCACCGCCGCTGCCTTCGTCGTGTGCCGCATCGCCGCGCCTCTCCTCGGTTCCTCCGCCGCGCCGCCCCAGCTCACCGCCGACGCCGCCCGCGTCGCCTGGATCCGGCCCCTCCTCGCCTCTTCGTTTTCGTGCCCCTCGCCTCGCCGGCGGGAACCGGCGTCGCCGCCCCTGCCTCCCCGATCCGATCGGGATCGAGGGAGACGAGCGCCCCGTTGACCCTTCGCGGGCCCCGCCTCCGGCCTAGCTCCAGCCGGCCTCGTTCGGCCTGCCTCCTCCTCCGCGTGGGCCGGCCTAGCTCCCCCGGCCAGTGCAGCGCCAAGCCAGGCCCGAGTCCGGCCCAGCGCGCTGCCCCCGCCTCGGCCTGCTTCCCCTCCAGCCGGGCCAAGGCCCAGGGTGAGCAGCCCCCGAGCGCCCCCTCCTCTTGATTTTTTTTCTCTTGTTGGGCCAGTTCCTGTTTCGGCCCGCGTATGTTTTTTTCAGCGCCTGGGATTTTCCTATTTATCCTGAGACTGTTGTTTTACAGATTAGTCCCTCATGTTCATGCATATAATAACTCACAATTCGTGCATCGGATTAAAATGATTTACATATGAAACTTGCTTAGAATTTTGTCTAGATTCATAATATGCAACTTTCACCCATGTTTAAAATGTTTAAATTGATGTTTGGTTAAATTTGCTCCTATGCCGTGCTCAAATGATTTAATTCATAACTATTCAACCGTAGCTTCAAATTTAATAAACTTTATATGTAAATGGGGTAGAAAAATGCCTAGTTTAACATGGTGGCATCACTTTGCATGTTTAACAACTCAAAAATGGTGTTTAGGGCAGAACAGTACCAAATCTATAATATGCTCATGAGGAGTTTCCGGAATTGTTGTTCGTTGCTTCCGGCCTCATTTAACCTTGACTAGATAGGTAGTTTTCATTTGCTTCACCTCTTGCCATGCTAACAACATTTAATCTTGTTGGGTACATAAACGAGATCGAACTAAATAAGTCACGTGGTGTCTCGTCAAAGGCAACGGAGTTGCATATTGTGCTCCACTTAATTTGTAGGGTTGCTTGTGCATTTTGCCATGTCATTTATCATTAAACCGGACATGCATCATAATTGTTTGTGCATCATGCCATGTTTATGTGGTGGTTGTTTACCATGATTGTTTGCTTCTTTCCGGTGTTGTTTCTTCGGGTTGATTCCGATAACGTCGCGTTTGTGAGGACCCGTTCGTCTACGTCCGTTTATCTTCTTCATGGACTCGTTCTTCTTCCTTGCGGGATTTCAGGCAAGATGATCATACCCTTGAAATCACTACTATCTTTGCTATGCTAGTTTGCTCGCTCTTTGCCATGCCAATGCTACGATGCCTACCATTTGCTTGTCAGCCTCCCAATTGCCATGTCAAACCTCTAACCCACCATGTCCTAGCAAACCGTTGATTGGCTATGTTACCGCTTTGCTCAGCCCCTCTTATAGCGTTGTTAGTTGCAGGTGAAGATTGAAGTTTGTTCTTTGTTGGAACATGGAGATGTTGTTTCCTTTTTGGAGCATGTTTACTTGTTGGGATATCACATTATATCTTATTTAATTAATGCATCTATATACTTGGTAAAGGGTGGAAGGCTCGGCCTTATGCCTAGTGTTTTGTTCCACTCTTGCCGCCCTAGTTTCCATCATATCGGTGTTATGTTCCCGGATTTTGCGTTCCTTACGCGGTTGGGTTATAATGGGAACCCCTTGACAGTTCGCTTTGAATAAAACTCCTCCAGCAAGGCCCAACCTTGGTTTTACCATTCGCCACCTAGCCTTTTTCCCTTGGGAGTTGCGCATCCCAAGGGTCATCTTATTTTAACCCCCCCGGGCCAGTGCTTGTCTAAGTGTTGGTCCAAACTAGAGCCCCTTGCAGCGCCACCTCGGGGAAACTCGAGGGCTGGTTTTAGTTGTACGGATTGCTTATCCGGTGTTGCCCTGAGAACGAGATATGTGCAGCTCCTATCGGGATGTCGGCGCATCGGGTGGTCTTGCTGGACTTGTTTTACCATTGTCGAGGATGTCTTGTTGTACCGAGATACCGAGTCTGATCGGAATGTTTCAGGAGGAGGTCTATTCCTTCGTTGACCGTGAGAGCTTGTCATGGGCTAAGTTGGGACACCCCTGCAGGGTTTTGAACTTTCGAAAGCCGTGCCCGCGGTTATGGGCAGATGGGAATTTGTTAATGTCCGGTTGTAAAAAACCTAAACTTGACCTTAATTAAAATGAATCAACCGTGTGTGTTACCGTGATGGTCTCTTTCCGGCGGAGTTCGGGAAGTGAACACGGTGTTGGAGTTATGCTTGACGTAGGTTGTTTTAGGATCACTTCTTGATCATACTTGTATCGACCGTGCTTTGCCTTCTCTTCTCGCTCTCATTTGCGTATGTTAGCCACCATATATGCTAGTCGCTTGCTGCAGCTCCACCTCATACCTTTACCTTACCCGTAAGCTTAAATAGTCTTGATCGCGAGGGTGCGAGATTGCTGAGTCCCCGTGGCTCACAGATACTTTCAAAACCAGCTTGCAGGTGCTGATGAGTCCGTGCAGGTGACGCAACCAAGCTCAAGGAGGAGCTCGATGAAGATCTTGTCCTTTGTGTTGTTCCGTTCTAGTCGATCAGTAGTGGAGCCCAGTTGGGGTCGATCGGGGACCTTGTCGCATTTGGGGTTCTTCTTTTATTTTGGCTCCGTAGTCGGGCCTTGTTTGTATCTGGATGATGTAATGCTTTATTCATGTATTTGTGTGAAGCGGCGATTGTAAGCCAACTATGTATCTTTTTCCCATATTGTATTACTTGGGTTGTGTGAAGATTACCTCACTTGCGACATTGCTTTCAATGCGGTTATGCCTCTAAGTCGTGCTTCGACACGTGGGAGATATAGCCGCATCGAGGGCGTTACAGCCGCCCCACCCGTTTCCCGACGCTCCGGCGGACTGACGAACCTCTGGATCGACGCGTTGGCGGACCTCTGGCTCGACCTCTGCCTCCCCAACCAGCTACCTCGCTTTGTTTTTTCGTGGTATGGATCCCTTCTCCTCTCCGCGTGTGCTCTGCGTGGGTGTTGTCCCTGTGCTTATTGCGTG
This sequence comes from Triticum aestivum, assembly GCF_018294505.1. Lineage (NCBI taxonomy): Eukaryota > Viridiplantae > Streptophyta > Magnoliopsida > Poales > Poaceae > Triticum > Triticum aestivum. The sequence goes on along the minus strand of NC_057803.1, from coordinate 380,333,030 downwards.
TTCTTTGTTTGGATCGCTGGCATGTTTTTGCAATGAACGATGTTCAGGTTCGTTCAGGCAGCCCGCCGACATCCATCATGGTCTGCCATTTTAGAATTAATGAAGATTGCCTTTCGGGGCTTTTTCCCTTGCCTAGCTAATTCTCTCCTTTTAGGCTCTGTTGTCATCTGAATTTGGACGTATACTTATGATCCTGGTTTTTCTACACCACCAACTTGATCTGAATAAACATAGCGAAGTGGATGCAAACTTCAGGATAAAAGTATGTATAACATGGAATGAGAGGAAGAGGACTCTGAGCTAGACATGTTGATTATACTGTTCAATGTTAGCTCCGACTAACAAGCAAACAGAGCGCACAACACTTGCATAAGCAGCGGATGGCTCAGCTACAAAAAGAGAGCTGCGGCTCACACTGTTGGTGTCGAAAGCTGCGGCTCACACTGTTAGTGTCTGGATTGGGATCTAATTTTAGTGATATAGAAATCAATTTGATTTATTCATCCTTTAGCAAGCAGCTATTTTTAGATGATGCAATTGATCATTCTTGTATTTGCTTTTATGTGGTCTGATTTTATCATACGAATTCAATCTTTCTTGATCTCAGCTTAGTTTATGTTTGTTTATTTGCAGATTATTTACTGAAGACAATGGTTTCAGCTCAAGAATCGAATGCCTGAAGCCAAAGGTTCCTACTCAGAACGTTCACCGCACAACTCCTGGGAAACAATGCCACCGCTATGTGCATGCAAGATGGAAGATCGTAGATATATTTAGTTTCCACCAAGATCATATAGCAGTGTATTGCTTCACATAATTCTCTTTAAGTTTCATTTTTATTATTCAAAACTCGATATTGTCATCAAAGAAGCTAGCACTACATGCAAATTAAGGAATTGCTACATTAAACCATCATGGATAATATACTCACCTTCGACCATGAGGTGATTCACTGCCATGTTTGCCAATCATTCACATTCATTAATATTTTCCATGTGTTGTTGTAAAGGAAACTCCCTCTGTACCAATACTCATGTGTTATTTTCTTTTGATTATCACTTCTCAGACTGGTCGGGGTTTCTAGATTGAAAGGAATTTGTTTTTGATTGGCCTTTGGGTTTCAGATAATTCAGAATAAGTTACTACAGCAGCCGAATGCCGCCACTTCACCGGGCTGCGCCGCCCAACTACCGTCTATCACCTGCGTCCCTCCCCGCCACCCCGCCTCCCATGGCTCATATTGCAAGAGGCAAGACGAGTACGCATTAATTTGGTTCTTATAATGCTGGTCTTGCTAGCTTTCGAAGTAGGCTGCTTATGCATTTTTTACAACAAATGCTCATGGAGCTGGTATATGGTACTACTCTTTGCGTTCATATTGTAACATGCCGCATGGATTGATGAGCTTGAGCCTGACTCCAGAGCTTTCTTTTAGTTGGTTGTGCTACAGTTTTCTATTTGGTTTCAGATTTTCAACTTGACATATGTATGTAGCCCTCCCCATTTACTCATTCTCTGATTCTTTGGGTCGGTTTAGAACTTCTAATAGTTTAATTTGTTAGCAGTACAGTGTCGATGATGCTCTACGACTACCAGAAAAATTCTAATATACCTTTTATTTTCTTACATAGTGTTGCCGCCAACCTCGTTAACACCGTCGTCGTCCTCCGTAACACCCATACAACAACACGCACAACAACCGATTTCATTTCATTTCTTGTCCACTATAAAAATGAATACTCTACCGATTTAGTCACATTTGCAGAGCTTATGTTATTACAGTTAATTTTTTTTAGTAGATAGGCTCATTGCCAACACTGGACTTAACTAAGCATATACATAACCGATGTTCATTACGGGGCTGTTGTATGTCTTGACCAGTGTGCCGTACGGAAGAAAACTTCCTAGGTGACGTTCACAAGATAAATGGTTTTAATATTACACAACACACCCCTCCCTGCACGTTGCCTTGCTAAGTTGAGCAAACTCTGCTTTAGTGCTTACGTGTGTAGCTTATTATTGTAACTCGATGTAAATCGATTGCTTCATATTCCTTTGTGCTTGTTACTGTATATTGCTTGTTTTGGACCACTGTACAAAATTGCATCTAAAATGAAACTGATACCTACTTTTCAAATTTTCAGAGATCACGAGATCCACTTTCTTTTGGAAAGGAGAAGGGAGGACAGAGAGAATGAAAACAAACGAATGTAACCCCTAACTTATTTAATTTTTCTTCAAGAACTGACATTGTTGCTGGAACGCACAAAACCTGTATCTTTTTAGAACATCCATTCTTATTCTCAGCCTCTCACCTGCAGCAGTACAAACAAATCAATTCCTAGCGGTATGCAAAAACTATGTGAAGCCCCTTAAAATCTGACAAAATGGGTTCCTGATGTGGTTCAGGAAACCTGCTCTCTCAATTTGAAGATTATCCCTATACAAAAAAGCTGAAATGAGAGGTGGACATCCAGATTATCGAAGTTAATGTTGATGTGGCGTCCTCAGGTGCTAATGCTCGTGCGACCATATGGGTAATTGCAAGATATACTGGAGGTAAGTTCATGCTAGCAGTTGCTCGGAGAGGTATGAGTATTCTAAACACTCTTGTTGCTGAAATATTTGCTCTCCGGGATGGGGTACAACTTGCGAAGGAGGAAGAATGGCCTGATCCTGCCTTCGAATCTGATTAGCAGACACTGGTGGAGATGTGAAACTCAAGAAAAGAAAACAGATCAGAGATTATGGGCCTCCTGTGTGAAATTGAGTAGTTGGGCCAGGATTTTGTTCATTACTGTCTTTTATTTGCAGAGGCGCTAATTTCTATTCATGCCTGTGTGCAAAACTGCCCCTGCAAGTCACTGACCCGAGGCTGTGGCGTAATGCCGCTCCGGATCAACTTGCCTTTATTCGAATCTGAGTAATCCTAAGCAATATAGGTCAGCTCCTTTGATTGTAAAAAAAACTCCTTCAAATCTGTTAGTGTTAACATTTTACTTCAGAACATTTGTTCAATGCCATTTATATTTTTATGTGAGATATATCTTTTTTCATTTTAGTAGTCATCAAGTGTGAGTTCTGACTATTTGCAGCATGTAATCAAGTGCTAGAAATTTCATGCCATTTCCAAATTTCACAAACATTTGGTTAGCAATCTCATATCCATTGATCTTTTCCCCATATTTTAGTTATCAACTTTTTACACCATGATATTAAGATATAATTTCTCATATTAGCTATCAATTGCTCACACCATGATATTAAGACCAATTGTGGGATTGCATCTCCATAGTAAACACGGTGCAAGGCTACTTTCCAATCATCACAAGATTTTGTATTCTTTTACAACTTATTAAACAATGGATAAATTAAAGAATATATTATTGTCTCTATGCAACAACATGATCAGAAGATGTCTCTCTCTTCTAAGAAACAACCTGAGTGAACTCACAACATTGTGTATACATTTAATTTCTGAAACTCTCTTCATTTTATTTTATACTTATGTGAATCTTAATTTCCAACGATTGAGACGTGCGTTGCACGTGCAAATTTACTAGTGTGGTTTAGGTCGTTCAGGCTATCGACGCTCAATCGATTTTTCTATTATTATTATTCTTTTCATGTGATTTGGAGTCAGCAGATTTTCTATGCTTTTTTGTTCTCTTTGTGAGAGAAGTCCATATTACCCCCCCACATCGCATACGGCAAACCCTATGGAACGACCAATATCCACGAGGCCATGACACGGGTAGGAAGGAAGCAAGCAAACCAAAGTAACGGAAACAACCAGCTAGCAATGACACCAACTGCTAAGTGCATCTCCAAGTCGCAAACTTTTGTTCAACAAACCGGATGAAATTCATGCAAACATGGTCAGATTTCAAACAAACATGATGGATTTCATACGAACCGGACAAAAAGGGTTACATTTTAGACATATTTTAAATATTAAGGTAAAACTATGTGTGTCGATGGCGGATGGCGCGGTCGCACGCATTGGAGGTGCGGTACGACGCGTCGTCGTCGACAACAACGAGGATGCCCGTGCCGCCATGCTTCCGCCTTGAGGGCCTGGAGCAACTCGCCAGTCTTTCGCGAGCTGGCTTGGAGTGGCGAGTTGTTGAACAACGCGCCGGATTGGGGCGGCAACTTACTCCGTCGGGCTTGGAGGTGGAGCAGTGAGCTGCCTCGGTCGTATCCGGCGGGCTCGTCAGGCCACCCAGCCAGCTTTTATGCCGGAAAACTGATCTTCCGGCCCGTCAGATGCCATCGAAAGAGTGGAGAAAATGGTGGAGGAGATAGAGAGTGGTGGAGTGGTGCGATTCTTGCCCGGTGTTTGGCCTTGTTTAAATAGAGGGCGTGCGGGAGGAGCTTGCCCGACATTATGTTTAATGCCGAGTCGCTTGTGAACGGACGTGTGGCCGGAGTAGATTTCTTGGCTTCCACGTGGGTTTAATGGAGCCGTTTCAATGCGGCGAGGATGCGTGTTCAGCCGGACATGCAGTGCCCTCGGCCGACACGTCGCTTCAGTGACAGAGGCAACGAGAGGTCGCGTCCGCTCTGAGCTGCCCTCAATGTGGAGCGACGCACTCTACAGTGGCATGAATGCGGGCAGTTGGGCGATGAGACAGAAACGCGCGTAGGCGGAGGGAGGTTTTTTAGGGCCAGGGCGGTTAGAAGCGGGCATCCAACAGTCCAGACTCCCACAAACCTCCTCCACATTTGTCTCCCGTTTGCGAGAGAAAACACATCTGGACCGTGCCGTGAATTGATACAGGACCGCGCTCGATGGCTTCTGAGGTCCGGATAGCACAATTCGGACGGGTGTGGGAGGTTTGAGGGTCGGCATGACACCATGATCTCCATCATCGTACCTTCATGTGATTGTCTTTACCAACTATTGGTTCTACGACTACTCCTAACACATAGGGATAAAGTAAAGGGAACCACTAGGGATCAGACTACTGATCCTTGTCGTTCCATCAGACCAGGCAGTGGCCGTTCAATCTGATTTGGTTGGAGGGCTCTGATTTGATTCTAAAGCTAGTCCCACTACTAGTGCGTGCATGGCCTCAAAGCAGTTAATTCTCATTAATTACTCGATTTGCTTCCTACCAAGTGCTTCTGGTTGTTGCTTCCGTGATTGTTGTGAGGCCCCACACTTTTTGGAGATAATATTGGTCAATCGCTGTTAGCTTCCATCATTAACGATGTTTGCTTAATGGGCACTGATCTGCACCGGCGCACCGACTTAATTGTTGGGCCGAACGAGCCCTAATCGTTTGATTTGGCCTCCAGGAATCGTCCGATCTGGCCTCTCCCACCTCGATTTGTTTTCTTCGTCCTAGTCAACGCATCCCAGAAAAAATCCCCGCCTCTGCCCCACACGACTCAGCCTCATGGGTAGTACATCGCGTGAAAATTGCGCAAGCAACCCAGCGCTACCTCCTCCCCAGCGGTCGTAGCAGAGATGCCGCCCGAGCTCGCTATAACTCGCCGGCGGTCACCGTCCCATCTCCCGTTGCCGCTTTTTTGGATGCAGCTCCGCCCGCTCGCCGGTTCAGATCCGCCCCTACTGGATGCCAATTGCAGCAATTCTACACATCGGTCGAAGGGGACAAAACAAGTTGAATGGCAACTCCGTCGCCGTTGGTCACCATCTCCGGCTCGCCGCCATCGACTTGCATCACCGTACTTCATCAAACAAAAACTCCAGTAAATGGTTGAAGCAAAAATAGAAGTCGGTTCCAGCAAAATTTAATGCCAAATCCAGCACAACAAAATTCAGCAACAAATAGTCCAGTAGTTGTTGAAGCAAAAAATTAGCCTATTCCAGCAAAACATTATGCCGGTTCCAGCAAAAATCACCGTCTTCGGCTTGCTGCCGTCGTCGGCTTGCACCACTGTGCTCCAGCAAAGAAAAGTCCCGTAGATGGCTGCAGCAAAAAATGAAGCCGGTTCCAGCAAAAATTAACATCGCATCCAGCAAAACATTATGCTGGTTCCAGCAAAAAAACCCGCGTCTTCGGCTTGCTGCCGTCGTCGGCTTGCACCACTATGCTCCAGCAAACAAAAGTCTCGTAGATGGCTGCAGCAAAAAAAGAAGCCGGTTCCAGCAAAAATTAACATCGCATCTAGCAAAACAAAAATCATCGTAGTCTATGTAGCAAATTCAAATGCTAGTTCCAGCAAAAGTAAACAGAGGTTCCAGCAAAAATTTGATGTAGTGAAAATTCATGACGCAGACAATGCCACCCTCCAATTTGCAGTAAAATCAAAAGAAGGTTCCGGCAGAAAAAGAAGTGGTTCTAGCAAAAATCAACAGAGGTTCCAGCAAAAATTCGATGTAGCAAACATTCATGGCCGCGACGACGCCACAATCTTCTCAATTTGATGCAAAAGCCATGGCCGCTGGTTCCAGCACCGTAACCCACTGGTACCAGCTCTGCCATGCCATAGATGCAGCATCACGGGTCGGCATCCGCGGGGGCGCATCTCGCTGTCGAACTAGTCGGACATGGCTACAGGGTAACAACACGGGGGAAGAAAACGAGAAGGAGCTTCATGCAGCGGTGGTGGTGCTGGTGGTGGTGCTGCTGTAGCCCCACCCCGCTGTGAGGAGGAGCTCAACATCTGGTGGATCTGAGAAAAAGGAAAGGAGACAGGGGAAAGCGGCGACCTCAAAGAGAAGGATGAGGAAAAATGAGTGGACGCGCTGTGTGGTGGAGATAAGGCAACACCAAAGCGGTCCGCGTGGATCCCACAGTAGCATGATGTGGCGCTAATCGGCTGTGTTTGATTGAGACGGATCCAGCGACGCACGCGTGACCGGCGCAACGCTTCCGCCGGTCCGCCGGAAGCCAACGTTTCCCTTGCTTAATTGATGTGTTTGTGTCATTGTATATTATCAGAAAAGCATCAGTATATTGCTATTGCTTCCACCCAAAAGAAAAATATTTTCACCCACATATTTTGCTTCCGTTGGCCAATGAGATTGCATCCAAGACAACTAAGATTGTTTCTAGTTTGTATTTTGTTTTCAACTTAGAAAATTTGTGTGCTTCTTACTATTAGAAAATTATAATGATGTAACATTAGTTTTTCGGATGAAACAAAACATTGGCTTCTGAAAGAGAAAAAAATTGCTTCCAAAGAAACTAGTGTTTGCTTCCAAAAGAGTAGCTTGCAAAAGAAAAGAAAAAATATATAATTTGATTCTGCAGTTGATGCATTACATTGAGAATGCTTAGTACGCACATATTTATACATCCGATGCAACAATATTTGCTTCAACCTTTATTTGAAAACCTTTCTTTATCAGCACAAATTTATGTTTTCAATTACCGGCAAATTTAAGTTTCTATTCACCGAAATTTTAATTTCCACAGTGAATTAAATTTTTATTAATATGAAATTATGCCCGGCAAGATATTTTGCCTCGAAAGCATTGCATCAGAATAGGAAATTGCTTCCAGCTAAATATAAGTTTATTTGCATGGACTAAAAAGTTGCTTCCGCTCAAATAGTAGTTTGCTTATATCAAAGACAAAAAAATGAAGCATCCTATCTTGTTTCCTTGGACTAGATGATTGCTTCCAACCAAATAGCAATATACTTGAATCAAAGAGAAATATAGTTGTTGTGCAACAATTACATATGCTTCAAGGGAATTACAGAGTTGTCCGTAAAGAACAAATTGTTACTGACTTATGTTTGCAACATAAAATAAGAACAAAACATAAGACATTGTTTCCACTCTCATCTAGCACCATTGTAGCAAATGCCACACAAGAGCTCCACATATACTGCTAGTTTGTTGTCAACAAGGAATGTGCTGAACAAAGAGTCGAGCGCCATCCGGGTTGTAGTCCTTTAGACATCCTTACAATATCGCCAAATGGGGAGGCATATTTTGTGACGCCCCCGATTCAATCGTACACTAATCATGCACGCAAATGTGTACGATCAAGATCAGGGACTCACGGGAAGATATCACAACACAACTCTACAAATAAAATAAGTCATACAAGCATCATAATACAAGCCAGGGGCCTCGAGGGCTCGAATACAAGTGCTCGATCATAGACGAGTCAGCGGAAGTAACAATATCTGAGTACAGACATAAGTTAAACAAGTTGCCATAAGATGGCTAGCACAAACTGGGATACAGATCGAAAGAGGCGCAGGCCTCCTGCCTGGGATCCTCCTAACTACTCCTGGTCGTCGTCGTCAGCCTGCACGTAGTAGTAGGCACCTCCAATGTAGTAGTCGTCGTCGACGCTGGCTCCTGGCTCCTGGACTCCAGCATCTGGTTGCGACAACCAGAAAGAAAGGAAAGGGGAAAAAGGGGGGAGAAAGCAACCGTGAGTACTCATCCAAAGTACTCGCAAGCAAGGAGCTACACTACATATGCATGGGTATATGTGTAAAGAGGCCATATCAGTGGATTGAACTACAAAATGCCAGAATAAGAGGGGGATAGCTAATCCTGTCGAAGACTACGCTTCTGGCAGCCTCCGTCTTGCAGCATGTAGAAGAGAGTAGATTGACGTCCTCCAAGTAGCATCTCCAAGTAGCATCTTCAAGTAGCATCGCATAGCATAAACCTACCCGGCGATCCTCTCCTCGTCGCCCTGTAGAAAAGCGATCACCGGGTTGTCTGTGGAACTTGGAAGGGTGTGTTTTATTAAGTATCCGGTTCTAGTTGTCATAAGGTCAAGGTACAACTCCAAGTCGTCCTGTTACCGAAGATCACGACTATTCGAATAGATTAAATTCCCTGCAGGGGTGCACCACATAACCCAACACGCTTGATCCCATTTGGCCGGACACACTTTCCTGGGTCATGCCCGGCCGCGGAAGATCAACACGTCGCAGCCCCACCTAGGCAAAACAGAGAGGCCAGCACGCCGGTCTAAACCTAAGCGCACAGGGGTCTGGGCCCATCGCCCATAGCACACCTGCACGTTGCGTGGGCGGCCGGAAGTAGAACTAGCCCCCTTAATACAAGAGCAGGCTTATGTTCCAATCCGGCGCGCGCCGCTCCGTCGCTGACGTCTGAAGTGCTTCGGCTGATACCACGACGTCGGGATACCCATAACTACTCCCACGTAGATGGTTAGTGCGTATAGGCTCGTAGCCGACTCAGATCAAATACCAAGATCTCGTTAAGCGTGTTAAGTATCCGCGAACGCCGAACAGGGCCAGGCCCACCTGTCTCCTAAGTGGCCTCAACCTGCCCTGTCGCTCCGCCACAAAGTAACAGTCGAGGGCCGTCGGGAACCCAGGCCCACCTCTACCGGGATGGAGCCACCTGTCCTTTCAGCCCCCTCGTCAGAATCACTTGCGGGTACTCAATGAGCTGACCCGACTTTAGTCACCATCTGTATAGTATGTATGTATGTATAGTATATACCCGTGATCACCTCCCAAGTGATCACGGCCCGATAGTATAGCAAGGCAGACTGATAAGAACGTAGGGCCAATGATGATAAACTAGCAACCTATACTAAGTATTTAGGATTGCAGGTAAGGTATCAACAGATGTAGCGACAATGTCAGGCTATGCATCAGAATAGGATTAACGAAAGCAGTAACATGCTACACTACTCTAATGCAAGCAGTATAGAGGAGAATAGGCAATATCTGGTGATCAAAGGGAGGGCTTGCCTGGTTGCTCTGGCAAGAGAGAGGGGTCGTCAACTCCGTAGTCGAACTGGGCAGCAGCAGCGTCGGTCTCGTAGTCTACGGGAGAGAAGAGGGGGAAGAAACAATGAATACAATGCAAACAAATGCATATCGATGCATGACATGACAAGTAACGATGCTAGGTGCGCCCAATCGCGGTAGTTGGTGATACCGACGAAGGGGGGAAACATCCGGGAAAGTATTCCCGGTGTTTCGCGTTTTCGGACAGATGAACCGGAGGGGAAAAGTTGCGAGTTCGATAGGTTAGGGGTGTGTGGCGGACGAACGGACTGCGTATCCGGAATCATCTCGTCGTTCTGAGCAACTTTCATGTAGAAAGTATTTTCATCCGAGTTACGGATTAAAAGATATGATTTTCTAAAGATTATATTAATTTCTGGAATTTAATTAATTAATTATTTAATTCGAAAATGAATTTATGACGTCAGCATGACATCAGAGTGATGTCAGCAGGTCAACGTTGACCATTGACCTGGTCAACCTGACGTGTGGGTCCAGTGGGACCCACCTGTCATACTCTGTTAGGTTAATTAGGATTTAGTTAAACTAATTACTGTTTAATTAAGCTAACAGGTTAATTAGATTAATTAATTAAGGTTAATTAACTTAATTAATTTAGTTAATTAATTAATTAATTAAATTTATTTTTATTTTAATTATTGTTTTATTTATTTTCATATACTTTTTTTTAACGTTCTGGGGTGGGACCCCCATGTCATTGGCCCCAGGGGGCCTAGCGGGTTCGGGCGCTAACGGGCGGGCGTGGGCGCTGGGCGCCGCCCGAATGCAGGGGCCGATGTGCGGGCGGCCGCCGTGGGCGACGGCCGGGGTGGCG
>NC_057803.1:380319626-380321546 GCF_018294505.1 Triticum aestivum | reverse complement strand
ACGAGCCGGGGCATCGGCGTCGGGTGCCCCATTCCCGATCCAGATTCGGGGGAAGCAGAGGGGGAGTGGGATCGTGGGGGTGGGGAGTGGGCTAGGGTTTGCGGGGTGTGGGGATAAGGAGAGGGAGTGGGGGCCGACCTGGGCCGGCCTGGTTGGCCCAGAGGCCAGCTGGGCTGTGGCCCAGAGGGGGGGGTTCTTTCTCTCCTTTATTCTTCTTCTTTTTGTTTTCTTTTTCCTTTTCTTTTATTTATTCCTTTCGGTTTTATTAAATTATTAATTTATTTCAATTTTGAAGAATGTGAGAACAACACCTAAATATGGTGTGCTAAAGATACCACTGCCACATTAATTTGGATAGCTAAATAAAATAGTTTAATATTTTACAAAATACAAAAGGCATTTAATTAAATTCTTTTGCTGCTGTTTTTTTCCCTTGAGCATTTAAACATTTTATAAAAATGTGGTTTCACCACCATAACCATCTATGTTTTATTTGCTACGATTTGAACATTTTAGATTTGATAATTAAAAACTTTTATTGTTTGTCTTCAATTAAATTTTGAATTTGTATGGGTTCTGAACTAACACAAGATTAGCAACAGTAACCGAGGTGACGTGGCTTCATTAGCAGGGGTTTATTGTAGCTTAATTACCCGGGCGTCACAATTCTCCTCCACTACAAGAAATCTCGTCCCGAGATTTAAGAGGGGGACTAGGGGGAAAGGTCTGGTTACGAAATCCTAACGAATCTTCTCGTCTCTGGTTGCTCTTCTCGAAGAGGTCGATCCATTACATTGATGTCTTCATTTTTCTGCTTCAGGTCATTAAGATGAAGTCGGCATCCTTTCTTCGGAAACTCCATCGTACTTACGAATAGGTAAGGGGCAGCTCTACAATGATAGGATGTTATAAGGGAAATTCATCTGGGGGTATCCCAAGAATGAACATATGAGTATCTCTCGAGTTGAGCAAATTACACATATCGAGAGCAAAGTATGACGGTGCAATAAGAAGTTTCAAGCGGATAGGCAATCGTTCATTGCCTGAAGCAGAGTGCGAAAGGGGTTCTGAGCAACGGGAATAAGTATTGTGTCCGATACCAGAATAGATCAACAGGCAAGTGGCCCGTGAATTACATACAAAGTCAAGCTATAGGAATAACTTTGGCAACAGGGTGTATAGGAGAGTCAGGTTTCGATCCCGTGAAACTGTGGGTTATGGGCCCACCATGTGGTTCTTTTTTTTAATAGGAGCAGTGACATCTTGCACGGTCATGATAGCAAGGCATGTCAGGGAGTACCATGTCAGCTACGTCGGCAACAACGTTGGTACCAAGGGCGAGGGACGAAGAGAACCATTTTCCTGCTCGTTGAAACGAGGCGGACCAATAGGCAAGGTTCCCGTCCATCGGTGGTTACCGGAATGTCATCAACAATAGTAACAAGGTCTTACTGACAGAGTTGTACATCGAGGTGTTTGCACAAGCAGTGGATTATTACTGCTTATATCATATAGATCATAGAAAAGGTTTAAACAAACCAATGGAAGGAAAATATGATCATCAGATTAAACAGAACAATGGAAAGGAAAATATGTTTAAACACATATTTCGAGGGTATATCCTTCCCAAGGACAAGCAGAGCAAGATATCCATGACAGGATATAAAGTAGAAAACCATTTAGGTAAGGGGGGAGGAATCTCATGATATTACTCATACAACGGTGCTAGGATAATTGATAATTAAAATATAGCATCGTGCTTCAAACGTGCCTGTTGAAAATCGGAGTACCATTGACAGGCTTCGAGATAGCAGTGACATGGTCTTCAGGTGAAGATCAGACTTTGGAAACACGAAGGATCCATCAAGAATAACTTGTAGAATAAGTCTTACAATTTCCTCATGGATGAATGGATAACCT
>NC_057803.1:380314037-380319582 GCF_018294505.1 Triticum aestivum | reverse complement strand
GGGGGGGGGGGTGCTAGGCATGACATCATGTTACCGGGTCATCAAAGGATCAACGTCATAACTCTTGGAAAGTTGTCCCAACCATCATATCTGACCGAGATTCAGATCCGATTGGTGTCAGGATACCTGAGACTCAGGATGTCCGAGAAGAAAAGGCGCAACACAAATCGTTGAAATGGCATTGCAAGCTTCTCGGGAAATGAACTATGGGAGCGGGTTTCTGAAGCAATAGTTCACCATTAAACCAAGGAGAGGACAAGGAGGTGTCTGGTGAACTCAACGGCAATTCACCGAGATTCCCAAAAGATGGATTTCCACCATTAAGTGAACAAGGAGATAGCATTTGTCAGATCAAATGATATAAGGAAGTATGCTCGAGGAAAACATACACAATTAAACATTGGTTGAAGGGTGCGCCCGAAGTACGGGTTGGGTTGCACGACCAATGTTAGAATGGTGATTCAATTAGCGAAGGACTTAGAATGAACTATCGCCCATTCACTTCAAAGCAATAGGGTTGCTAGAAGTTTTGAATTCACACGTCATAGCTCCATTGTCGGTATTCCGGTTGAAAACAATACGGGGACCAAGGAATGGACGAAGATGGCAAGAAGTATTAAGATATCAAGAATTATTAAGAGGTGGTGAAATTCTCACCACATTCTTGACAAAAAGTGATGGTAATACTTCCGAGGTAAGGAAGATCAACTGCTGGGTAGCAGTGATCTCAAGGTTTACACAAAACGCGAACAAGTTGTGTTGAACGGAAGGCAATAAAGTGGTCGATGAGAACAGGAATCATCGAGGGGCAAGGATGGTATTACCCATCATGAATTCAATTGAATTCCTGGAAGAGCTCATAAGGTTGATGATGATCATGACACAATTGTCGAGAGATTTCATGCAGATGTAGTCAATCAGCGACGACATGAAGTCAAAGGAATGATGAAGCAAGAGGTTATTGGAACCACAGTTACGACACAAACTCGAACTCAAGCTTGTTGTTTAAGGTGAAAGGGTATGACGAGGAAAAAAAATCGACGTAAAGTTAGTTCATCGTCGAAAATTGGTGCTTCGAGAATAAGGACCAGGTAGCACCGTTAGAATCGTCACGACAATGATATAGCCAAACAGGCTAGGAATGGCGTGATCGGGTACAAACTCATACTTATAGAAGCTTACTGAAGAGTTGTTGAACCGTAGAGCGGACTCGGTTCAGTTATCGGTGTCTTTGAGTGTTCAATAACTCAGAGCCCGCGAAAAATTGGAATCAGTGGGAAGGTAGCACTTGATGAAGAACTCATAAAAAGTTATGCAGTTCCATGATAATCTCGAGATACCAGGGGGGTAATACTCGACGACAGATCAAAATAGAGGTTGGACTGGGGTATTGCTCTGCAGAAGACAAGTGCTTACACTTGCACGAGAATTGGTATTTAAAGGAGAACACGGTCGGAACCATGATTGAAAAAGGCCAGATCCCAGATATAAGATGAACTTATACCAAGGGATTAATTAATTTTAAAAGAAGCTTCGATGAGAAGATCTACATCGTGTCTATGGGCATGAACACAAAGTTCAAGGTCGACTCCCACTTCTCCAATGCATACCCTTTCATTCACTTCTCGTTTTCGATGAAGTCATAGCGTTGAAATTTTATCTGGCAAAATACCAGAAGAGTACGACTCATGAAAACTTTCGAGTTCACACATATTAAGGAAGGCATAGGTTCAACCCATCGGGGCATCTTAGAATCCTATACCAGAATCTTTTAGAAGTAATTAACTCAAGCTCGAAGGCAGAGCATGGTTGAGAAAGCAGATGATACAATTTACCAAAGGCATTATGTATCCGAGAAAAAGGCTCACAAGTTTATTGAATATGAAGGGCGTTGTCAGATAAAATCCAACAAAGGAGCTGGTGGTCCACAAGGGATCTGACGTGAGCATCGGTACTCAACTAGAGGAAGCAGATTATAGAAACAACTGACTAACTCAATTGTCAAATGCAAAGGAATTATGATTTCCAAATCAAGGGATCAGAAGCAATGCTCTGATTAGGGGTGGATAAGTTGAATAGCCGTAGGGTACAATCAAAGACAATTGGATTGGTTGAGAACCAATTCCAGTAAAAAGAATGGCAGCTCACTCGGAAAAGTAATTTATAAGGATCAATGATGATTGCGTGTATTCGCAAACATATTGAGTCAACAGACTCAAAATGGTAATGACAAGGAATGTCAATATGACTACGAGACTTATGGGATTATCCATAATGCAAGCAAGCAAGAATTTCAAGAGCCAAAGGCCCCAAAGGATTTTCGGAAGATCGAATATTATTTCGTAGACTTTTGTGAAACACATGAACAACTGGGGATGAGCGGATACTCGACAAGTGCGAGGATTTATTCGAAGGGGTATTCATGTGGCAAAGAACTGCTAGGCAGTAGGCACAAAGTATTCTCGGAACAATAGAGAAAACTTCGGGGTATCTTGTAATAACAAGATCAATGGGGGATGATCGTATGAATGGCAAGTGTAGGTAGTTATCCATACGGATTTATCGGTGGTCAGGAATAACCAAAGTGATGGGCACAAGTCTCGAGAGAACATCAGAGAGTATCTTCGGAATCTTCTGATGTAGCAGGCGATCCTCTGCAATAAGGGGCTCTTCGGGTGGATGCAATCACGAGATCCTAATCTTAGAGTTAGCAAATTCATTTAACCCGAATAGTAGAGAGATCAGAGTCCCAGAGTATAGGTCGAGGAGTAAAAGATCCTACTACCACCCGATGGCGACGTGGGCCCATGGGCCACACAGCCATGTTAGTAAAAGTTTTTGCAACGTCTAGACTCGACTTCGGCCAAGGAGTGTGGAAGGGGGATTCCTACAGGCAGTCGGCTCTGATACCAACTTGTGACGCCCCCGATTCAATCGTACACTAATCATGCACGCGAATGTGTACGATCAAGATCAGGGACTCACGGGAAGATATCACAACACAACTCTACAAATAAAATAAGTCATACAAGCATCATAATACAAGCCAGGGGCCTCGAGGGCTCGAATACAAGTGCTCGATCATAGACGAGTCAGCGGAAGCAACAATATCTGAGTACAGACATAAGTCAAACAAGTTGCCATAAGATGGCTAGCACAAACTGGGATACAGATCGAAAGAGGCGCAGGCCTCCTGCCTGGGATCCTCCTAACTACTCCTGGTCGTCGTCGTCAGCCTGCACGTAGTAGTAGGCACCTCCAATGTAGTAGTCGTCGTCGACGCTGGCTCCTGGCTCCTGGACTCCAGCATCTGGTTGCGACAACCAGAAAGAAATGAAAGGGGAAAAAGGGGGGAGAAAGCAACCGTGAGTACTCATCCAAAGTACTCGCAAGCAAGGAGCTACACTACATATGCATGGGTATATGTGTAAAGAGGCCATATCAGTGGACTGAACTGCAGAATGCCAGAATAAGAGGGGGATAGCTAATCCTGTCGAAGACTACGCTTCTGGCAGCCTCCGTCTTGCAGCATGTAGAAGAGAGTAGATTGACGTCCTCCAAGTAGCATCTCCAAGTAGCATCTTCAAGTAGCATCGCATAGCATAAACCTACCCGGCGATCCTCTCCTCGTCGCCCTGTAGAAAAGCGATCACCGGGTTGTCTGTGGAACTTGGAAGGGTGTGTTTTATTAAGTATCCGGTTCTAGTTGTCATAAGGTCAAGGTACAACTCCAAGTCGTCCTGTTACCGAAGATCACGGCTATTCGAATAGATTAACTTCCCTGCAGGGGTGCACCACATAACCCAACACACTTGATCCCATTTGGCCGGACACACTTTCCTGGGTCATGCCCGGCCGCGGAAGATCAACACGTCGCAGCCCCACCTAGGCAAAACAGAGAGGCCAGCACGCCGGTCTAAACCTAAGCGCACAGGGGTCTGGGCCCATCGCCCATAGCACACCTGCACGTTGCGTGGGCGGCCGGAAGCAGAACTAGCCCCCTTAATACAAGAGCAGGCTTACGTTCCAATCCGGCGCGCGCCGCTCCGTCGCTGACGTCTGAAGTGCTTCGGCTGATACCACGACGTCGGGATACCCATAACTACTCCCACGTAGATGGTTAGTGCGTATAGGCTCGTAGCCGACTCAGATCAAATACCAAGATCTCGTTAAGCGTGTTAAGTATCCGCGAACGCCGAACAGGGCCAGGCCCACCTGTCTCCTAAGTGGCCTCAACCTGCCCTGTCGCTCTGCCACAAAGTAACAGTCGAGGGCCGTCGGGAACCCAGGCCCACCTCTACCGGGATGGAGCCACCTGTCCTTTCAGCCCCCTCGTCAGAATCACTTGTGGGTACTCAATGAGCTGACCCGACTTTAGTCACCATCTGTATAGTATGTATGTATGTATAGTATATACCCGTGATCACCTCCCAAGTGATCACGGCCCGATAGTATAGCAAGGCAGACTGATAAGAACGTAGGGCCAATGATGATAAACTAGCAACCTATACTAAGTATTTAGGATTGCAGGTAAGGTATCAACAGATGTAGCGACAATGTCAGGCTATGCATCAGAATAGGATTAACGAAAGCAGTAACATGCTACACTACTCTAATGCAAGCAGTATAGAGGAGAATAGGCGATATCTGGTGATCAAAGGGGGGGCTTGCCTGGTTGCTCTGGCAAGAGAGAGGGGTCATCAACTCCGTAGTCGAACTGGGCAGCAGCAGCGTCGGTCTCGTAGTCTACGGGAGAGAAGAGGGGGAAGAAACAATGAATACAATGCAAACAAATGCATATCGATGCATGACATGACAAGTAACGATGCTAGGTGCGCCCAATCGCGGTAGTTGGTGATACCGACGAAGGGGGGAAACATCCGGGAAAGTATTCCCGGTGTTTCGCGTTTTCGGACAGATGAACCGGAGGGGAAAAGTTGCGAGTTCGATAGGTTAGGGGTGTGTGGCGGACGAACGGACTGCATATCCGGAATCATCTCGTCGTTCTGAGCAACTTTCATGTAGAAAGTATTTTCATCCGAGTTACGGATTAAAAGATATGATTTTCTAAAGATTATATTAATTTCTGGAATTTAATTAATTAATTATTTAATTCGAAAATGAATTTATGACGTCAGCATGACATCAGAGTGATGTCAGCAGGTCAACGTTGACCATTGACCTGGTCAACCTTACGTGTGGGTCCAGTGGGACCCACCTGTCATACTCTGTTAGGTTAATTAGGATTTAGTTAAACTAATTACTGTTTAATTAAGCTAACAGGTTAATTAGATTAATTAATTAAGGTTAATTAACTTAATTAATTTAGTTAATTAATTAATTAATTAAATTTATTTTTATTTTAATTATTGTTTTATTTATTTTCATATACTTTTTTTTAACGTTCTGGGGTGGGACCCCCATGTCATTGGCCCCAGGGGGCCTAGCGGGTTCGGGCGCTAACGGGCGGGCGTGGGCGCTGGGCGCCGCCCGAATGCAGGGGCCGATGTGCGGGCGGCCGCCGTGGGCGACGGCCGGGGTGGCG
>NC_057803.1:380274158-380313388 GCF_018294505.1 Triticum aestivum | reverse complement strand
GGGGGGGTTCTTTCTCTCCTTTATTCTTCTTCTTTTTGTTTTCTTTTTCCCTTTTCTTTTATTTATTCCTTTCGGTTTTATTAAATTATTAATTTATTTCAATTTTGAAGAATGTGAGAACAACACCTAAATATGGTGTGCTAAAGATACCACTGCCACATTAATTTGGACAGCTAAATAAAATAGTTTAATATTTTACAAAATACAAAAGGCATTTAATTAAATTCTTTTGCTGCTGTTTTATTTTCCCTTGAGCATTTAAACATTTTATAAAAATGTGGTTTCACCACCATAACCATCTATGTTTTATTTGCTACGATTTGAACATTTTAGATTTGATAATTAAAAACTTTTATTGTTTGTCTTTAATTAAATTTTGAATTTGTATGGGTTCTGAACTAACACAAGATTAGCAACAGTAACCGGGGTGACGTGGCTTCATTAGCAGGGGTTTATTGTAGCTTAATTACCCGGGCGTCACACATTTATACTAAAATTAGAGGAAACCTGAAAACATGTGAAATCAACATAACTAATCTTGGTATGAAGCGTAGAAAATTGAGAATGGATAAAAAACTAAGGCTTGTAGCAGGATTAAGATGCATTTGCTGTGTCGCCAACTTTCACAGAACTGAGTTGTTGTTGATACATGGAAGCATTCTTCTAGTCCGCCCAAAGAAAATAATTACAACATAGAAGCACTCAGGCAAGAAGCAAGAAAATAGTGCGATGGGTGCATTATTAGTATTAGTTGGAAGCATGAAATTTTGGAAGAAGAATCTACCGCCAACTGTCAAGCATATTTGCGGAAGCTCTATAAACATGAAGTAATGAAACATAGTTTTGTGAACAATTCTCATCTTAATTCGAAGCACTGATGTTGAAACTAGCTAATGAGCATGATTGCCTGCATACATATCCATTGGTGATCAAATGATGTAAATACTCCAACTACAAAATTCTTTGATGATTCATAACCCGACCTGAACATTATAATACTAGGCAAACAGTGAACATAAATACCAAAGAGTACTCGTCAGACAATTTATTATAAACAAAATTGCAAAGTGGCAAATCGACAGTCAACAACTTACAAGAGTTAACTTATAAAATGTCAGAAGTAGCTGCAGGTTCTCCTGGTGTTGGATCCGACTCTTGCAGCAGATCCATCCGATGGGTAAAATGGTGAAGCACCAAATCGTGTATGAGACGGGGAGAGGGGGCTCATCCTCCTAATGCCATAATGACACACCTGCAGGTGGAGAGGAAATGTGATGGGAAGGAGCTGGGGAATGGATCTAGGCGGCCAGGTCGATCTGCTGCTTGACGACGAGGTGAGAAGGATCTTCCCGATCTGCTGGGTAATGCGTATGGCAGCGAAGTCGGGGGAGGTTCCTAGAGAGGCGACGAGATAAGGGGAGAAGGGATACGAGAGAGTAATCAGGGAGTTTTTTTGACAGAAATCAGGGAGGGAGTTATTACGCGTGGATAGTGCTGGTGATTAGCTCCTCGGGTGATGGTATCTACAACCGTGGGATTCTAATAGAATCAATGACAGCTGAGCGGTCTGACGATAGTCTAGTATCAGACTGTAGATAGAAAGTGTTTCCCTAAAGTAAAGTAGTTACATGGAGTTTATTAATTGACACGCGGGTCATACAATAAATTGAAGATTCCAGCCGGTTATCATACTTATCGACATGCAAGTCGTGAACCTATTACAAAACACGACCATTATCACATCACGTTTTGGTCATACCACATCGCAACATGCCCTGCAAAAACAAGTTAGACGTCCTCTATTTTGTCGTTGCAATTTTTATGTGGCTGCTAGGGCAGACTATAAGAACCGTTCTTATCTACGCAAAACCACAACGGTGATATACAAGTTGCCTTTTAACCTTCTACATGGACAGCCCTTGTCAAATCAGATTCAACCGAAGTGGGAGAGACAGACACCCGCCAACCACTTTTATGCAATACAAGTTGCATGTAAGTGAGTGGAACCGCTCTCTCGTGCGAGGACAAGTAAGGTTGGTCCAAGCCGCTTCACCCCACAATACCGCCGAATCCAAATAAGGCAAGGGAGGTAAGCAATCTAAATGTCAATGCCCACAACATTTTTGTGTTCTACTCATACATATACATCTATGCATAAACCTGATTGTGATACCGCAGATGGGGAACGAAGCATGAAAATCAAAAACTTCCGACGAAACACCCAAGATCCGATTTAGGAGATGCATAACAATGAGAGGGAAGTGTGTCTATGTACCCATGTAGACCAAAAGCGTTAGTGTATGTAACACGGTTGATGTAGTCGTAATCTTCATGATCCAATCTGATCTAGTATTGTCATAAAAGAGAGTCATACGATCCGATGCACTAGGTACAAATCCTAGATCAGACACGAACTCCTTCATCCAGACTCCTTTCCGTGCTGCTTTTGAAGCAACTATATACTCCGCTTATATGTAGATCCTAATGGAAATATGCCCTAGAGGCAATAATAAAGTTATTATTATTATATTTCCTAATTCATGATAAAAGGTTTATTATTCATGCTATAATTGTATTGATCGGAAACTTAAATACATGTGTGGATACATAAACAAATACCGTGTCCCTAGTGAGCCTCTACTAGACTAGCTCGTTGATCAAAGATGGTAAAGATTTCCTAACCGTGGACATGTGTTGTCACTTGATAACGGGATCACATCATTAGGAGAATGATGTGATGAACAAGACCCATCCGTTAGCTTAGCATATGATCGTTCAGTTTATTGCTACTGCTTTCTTAATGTCAAATACATATTCCTTCGACCATGAGATCATGCAACTCATGGATACCGAAGGAATACCTTGTGTGCTATCAAACGTCACAACGTAATTTGATGATCATAAATATGCTCTACAGGTATCTCCAAAGGTGTCTGTTGAGTTGCCATGGATCGAGATTGGGATTTGTCACTCTGTGTATCAGAGAGGTATCTCTGGGCCCTCTCGGTAATACACATCACAAGAAGCTTGCAAGCAAAGTGACTAAGGAGTTACTTACGAGATCATGTATTACGGAACGAGTAAAGAGACTTGCCGGTAACGAGATTGAACTAGGTACGAAGATACTATGATCGAATCTCGGGCAAGTAACATACCGACAGACAAAAGGAATTACATATGTTGTCATGAGGTTTGAACATTAAAGATATTCGTAGAATATGTAGGAACCAATATGGGCATCCAGGTCCCATTACTGGTTATTGACCAGAGAGGCGTCTCGGTCATGTCTACATCATTCTCGAACCCGTAGGGTCTGCACGCTTAACGTTCGTTGACGATATAGTATTATATGAGTTATGTGAGTTGGTGACCGAATGTTGTTCAGAGTCCCGGATGAGATCACGTACATGACAAGGAGCTCTGGAATGGTCTAGAGGTAAAGATTGATATATAGGACGATGCTATTTGCTCACCGGAAAGGTTTCAGAATGTACCGACTAATCATCGGATCATCAAAAGGGGTTCCGGGAAGCCCCGGGAGGTTAATGGGCCATATGGGCCAAACGAGGGGAGAACACCAGCCCACAAGGGGCTGGCGCACCTCTCCTCTGGCCGCAAGACTTGGGGAGAAAAGGAGGGGGGGGGAGTCGGCCTCCCCTTGCCTTCCCTATCCTCCCCCTTCCTTCCCCCCGTTTGCAAACAAGAAAGGGGGGCATAGGGCAGGCGCCCAAGGAGGCCGATCGGCCACCTTGGGGCGCAACCTGGCTGCCTCCCCTCCCACCACCTAGTTTCATCCTCACGACAATCCCTAAGCCGTGTGTGACGCCCCTCTCCACAGTTTCATCCTCCGTCTAGTGTTTCCGCAGTGCGCGGTGAAGCCCTACAGGAACAAGATCACCACCACCGTCACCATGCCGCCGTGCTGCCAGAACTCGTCTACTACTTCGCCCGTCTTGCTGGATTAAGAAGGCGAGGACGTCATCGAGCTAAAAGTATGCTGAACGCGGAGGTGTCGTACATTCGGTACTTGATCGGTTGGATCGTGAAGGTGTTCGACTACATCAACCACGTTGATAAACGCTTCTGCTTAACGGTCTACGAGGGTACGTAGACACACTCTTCCCTCTCGTAGCTATGCATCTCCATGGATAGATCTTGCGTGTGCATAGACTTTTTTTTGTTTTTCATGCAACGTTCCTCAACAGTGGCACCCGAGCCAGGTCTATGTGTAGATGATATGCACGAGGAGAACACAAAGGAGTTGTGGGCAGTGATGGTCATACTGTTTACCACCAACGTCTTATTTTTCTTTAGCAGTATTGTGGGATGAAGCCGCCTGGACCAACCTTACATGTCCACGCACATGAGACCGGTTCCACCGACCGATATGCAACTTGTTTTGCATAAAGGTGGCTGGCGGGTGTTTGTTTCTCCTACTTTAGTTGAATCAAATTTCACTATGGCCGGTCCTTGAAGAAGGTTAAAACAACAAACTTGATAATCACCGTTGTGGTTTTGCGTAGGTAAGAACGATACACCGCCGGAGGCATTCGTATAGAGTCATATTTTGTTCTAAGTATTCAGTTGTAATTCTTAAGTTGTAAGTAAATAAAAGTGTGATGATCATCATTATTATAGCATTGTCCCATGTGAGGAAAGGATGATGGAAGCTATGATTCCCTCACAAGTTGGGATGAGTCTCCAGACTTTACAAAAATAAAAGAGGCCAAAGAAGCCCACAAAAAATGAGAGAAAAGAGAGAAGGGGCAATGCTACTATCTCCTTTCCACACTTGTGCTTCAAAGTAGCACCAGGATCTTCATGATAGAGAGTCTCCTATGTTGTCACTTTCATATACTAGTGGGAATTTTTCATTATAGAACTTGGCTTGTATATTCCAATGATGGGCTTCGTCAAATTGCCCTAGGTCTTCGTGAGCAAGCGAGTTGGATGCACACTCACTTAGTTTATTTTTGAGCTTTCATAAACTTATAGCTCTACTGCATCCGTTGCATGGTAATCCCTACTCACTCGCATTGATATCTATTGATGGGCATCTCCATAGCCCGTTGATACGCCTAGTTGATGTGAGACTATCTCCTTCTTTTTGTCTTCTCCACAACCACCATATTCTATTCTACCTATAGTGCTATATCCATGGCTCACGCTCATGTATTGCGTGAAAGTTGAATTTTTTTGAGAACATCAAAAGTATGAAACAATTGCTTGACTTGTCATCGGGGTTGTGAATGATTGAATACTTTGTGTGATGAAGATGGAGCATAGCCAGACTATATGATTTTGTAGGGATAACTTTCTTTGGCCATGTTATTGTGAGAAGACACGATTGTTTTATTAGTATGCTTGAAGTATTATTGTTTTTATGTCAATATTAAACTTTTGTTTTGAATCTTATGGATCTGAATATTCATGCCACAATAAATAAAATAACATGGATAAATATGTTAGGTAGCATTCCACATAAAATATTCTGTTTTTATCATTTACCTACTTGAGGACGAGCAAGAATTAAGCATGGGGATACTTGATACGTCTCCAACGTATCTATAATTTTTTATTGTTCCATGATATTATATTATTTGTTTTGGATGTTTTATATGCATTAATATGCTATTTTATATTATTTTTGAGACTAACTTATTAACCCAGAGCCCAGTGCCAGTTTCTGTTTTTCCTTGTTTTTGAGTTTTACAGAAAAGGAATATCAAACGGATTCCAAACGGAATAAAACTTTACGATGTTTTTTCTTGGTCCTCACACACGTAGAACTTGGAGAGGAAGGCAGAAGAGTCCCGAGGGCTCCACAAGCCCTCATGCGCGCCCTAGGGGGGCCTTGCTTGTGGGCCCCATAGGACTCCTCTAACCCTAATCTTTGGCCTATGAATTCCTAAATATTCCCAAACACCCAAAAGCGTCTACCAAAATACTTTTCCGCTGCCGTAACCTTCTGTACCCGTGAGATCCCATCTTGGGGCCTTTTTCGGCACCCTGCCGGAGGGGATTCGATCACGGAGGGCTTCTACATCAACTCTATTGCCCTTCCGATGAAGCGTGAGTAGTTTACCACAGACCTACGGGTCCATAGCTAGTAGCTAGATGGCTTCTTCTCTCTCTTTGATCCTCAGTACCATGTTCTCCTCGATGTTCTTGGTGATCTATCTGATGTAATCTTCTTCTGCGGTGTGTTTGTCGATATCCGTTGGATTGTGGATTTATGATCAGTTTATCTACGAATATTATTTGAATCTTCTCTGAATTCGTATATGCATGATTTGATATCTTTGTATTTCTCTTTGAATTATCGGTTTGGTTTGGCCAACTAGATTGGTTCTTCTTGCAATGGGAGAGGTGCTTAGTTTTGGGTTCAATCTTGCGGTGTCCTCACCCAGTGACAAAGTAGGGGCAGCGAGGCACACATTTGTATTGTTGCCATCAAGGGTAAAAAGATGGGGTTTTCATCATATTGCTTGAGTTTATCCCTCTACATCCTGTCATCTTGCTTAAGGCGTTACTCCATTCTTATGAACTTAATACTCTATATGCATGCTGGATGGCGGTCGATGTGTGGAGTAATAGTAGTAGATGCAGGCAGGAGTCGGTCTACTTGACACGGACGTGATGCCTATATTCATAAGCATTGCCTTGGATATCGTCATAACTTTGCGCTTTTCTATCAATTGCTCGACAGTAATTTTTTCACCCACCGTTCCTTCAAGAGAGAAGCCTCTAGTGAAACCAATGGCCCCAGGTCTATTTTCCATCATATATTTTCAGATCTATAAACCAAAAAACCTAAAAATATCTTGCTGCAATTTATTTACTTTTATTTTGTTTTATGTTTTATTAATCTTTTATATCTATCTCTACCAGATCTCACCTTTGCAAGTGACCGTGAAGGGATTGACAACCCCTTTATCGCATTGGGTGCAAGTGTTTGATTATTTGTTCAGGTGCATAGATAGGGGACTTGCTTGTTTCTCCTACTGGATTGACACCTTGGTTCTTAACCGAGGGAAATACTTATCTCTACTTTGTTGCATCACCCTTTCCTCTTGAAGAGAAAAACCAATGCAAGCTCAAGAAGTAGCAATAACCGACAGGAGACTTAGGGTTGTCTCTTAATTATTGTATGAAATACAAGCGCCATGTAATTGCTTTACTTTATTGCTATGCATTAGCAATAGTTGTAGAAGCAATAGTTTATGAGACAACCCCGACGCGACGATGGAGATCAAGGTGTCGAGCCGGTGACAATGGAGATCGTGAGGATGATTTGAAGATGGATATCAAAAGAACAATATGATGATGGCCATATCATCTCACATATTTTGATTGCATGTGATGTTTATCCTTTATGCATTTTATTTTGCTTAGAGCGACGGTAGCATTATAAGACGACCCCTTCACTAAATTTCAAGATAAAGTTTTCTCCCCGAGTATGCACCTTTGCCAAAGTTCATCGTTCCGAAGAACCTCATGATGATCAGGTGTGATGTACTCTATGTTTACATACAACGGGTGTAAGACAATTTTGCACATGCAGAATACTTGGGTTAAACTTGACGAGCCTAGCATGTACAGACATGGTCTCAGAACACTTGAGACCTAAAGGTCGAACGTGAGTCATATAGTAGATATGATCAACATAGAAATGTTCACCATTGATGACTACCCCATCTCACGTGATAATCGAACATGGGTTAGTTGATTTTGATCATGTATCACTTAGATAGCTTGAGGGATGTTAATTTAAGTGGGAGTTCATTAGTAATTTGATTAATTGAACTTAATTTATCGTGAACTTAGTCTTAATAGTTTTTGCATATCTATGTTGTAGATCAATGGCTCGTGCTACCGTTCCCCTGAATTTTAATGCGTTCCTAGAGAAAGCTAAGTTGAAAGATGATGGTAGCAACTACACGGACTGGGTCCATAACTTGAGGATTATCCTCATTGCTGGACAAAAGAATTACGTCCTTGATGCACCGCTAGGTGACAGACCTGCTACAGGAGCTACTGCAGATGTTATGAATGTCTAGCAGGCTCAATCTGGTGACTACAGAATAGTTCAATGTGCCATGCTTTACGACTTAGAACCGGGACTTCAAAGACGTTTTCAACACCACAAAGCATATGAGATGTTCCAAGAGCTGAAATTGATATTTCAAGCTGATGCCCGGGTTGAGAGATATGAAGTACCCAAAAAGTTCTATAGCTACAAGATGGAGGAGAACAGTTCTGTTAGTGAACACGTACTCAAAATGTATGGGTATCATAACCACTTGACTCAGCTAGGAATTAATCTTCCAGTTGAGAGTGTTATTGACAGAGTTCTTCAATCACTTCCACCAACCTACAATGGCTTCGTGATGAACTCTAAGATGCAAGGGATGACAAAAATGATTCCTGAGCTCTTCGCAATGCTTAATGCCGTGGAGGTAGAAAGCAAGAAGGAGCATCAAGTGTTGATGGTTGACAAGACCACTAGTTTCAAGAAAAAGGGCAAGGGAAAGAAAGGGAACTTCAAGAAGAATTGCAAGCAAGTTGCCGCTCCTATGAAGAAGCCCAAAGCTGGACCCAAGCCTGAAACTGAGTGCTTCTATTGCCAAGGGAATGGTCGCTAGAAGCGTAACTGCCCCAAATACTTGGCGGATAAGAAGGGTGACAAAGTGAACAAAGGTATATTTGATATACATGTTATTGATGTGTACCTTACTAATGCTCGTAGTAGTGCTTAGGTATTTGATACTGGTTCGGTTGCTCATATTTGTAACTCGAAACAGGAGATGCGGAATAAACGAAGATTGGCTAAGGACAAGGTGATGATGCGTGTCGGTAATGGTTCCAAGTTCGATGTGATCGCCATCGGCACACTACCTCTACATCTACCTTCGGGTTTAGTTTTAGACCTCAATAATTGTTGTTTGGTGCCAACGTTGAGCATGAGCATTATATCTAGGTCTTGTTTATTGCGAGACAGTTATTCATTTAAGTCAGAGAATAATGGTTGTTCTATTTATATGAGCAATATCTTTTATGGTCATTGATACGTCTCCAACGTATCTATAATTTTTTTTATTTTCCATGCTGTTATATTATCATTCTTGGATGTTTTATAATCATTTTATAGCAACTTTATATCATTTTTTCGGACTAACCTATTGACATAGTGCCAAATGCTAGTTGTTGTTTTTTGCTTGTTTTACTTCGCAGAAAATCAATACCAAACGGAGTCCAAACGCAGCGAAACTTTTTGGAGAATTTTTTTGGACCAGAAGACACTGTTGGGCCAAAGAAGTACCAGAGGGGGGCTCTGAGGGGAGCACAACCTGGGCGTGCCTGGGGGCCCAGGCGCGCCCTGGTGGGTTGTGCCCACCTTGCCCGCCTCCCGCACCGCCTCTTTGCACTATAACTACCCTGAAAATCCAAAAACCCTAGGGGAGTCGACGAAACACAATTGCAGCTGCCGCAAGTTCCAGAACCACTAGATCCAATATAGACACCATAGTGGAGGGGTTCATCATCCTCATTGGTGCCTCTCTGATGATGCGTGAGTAGTTCAGTGTAGACCTACAGGTCCATAGTTAGTAGCTACTCCCTCTGTCCCATAATGTAAGTGGCTATTTGACACTACACTAGTATAAAAAACATCCTACATTATGGGACTGAGGGAGTAGATGGATTCCTCTTCTCTTTTGATTCTCAATACAATGCTCTCTTGAAGATCTGTTTGATGTAACTCTTTTTGCGTTGTGTTGTTGGGATCCGATGAAATTTGAGTTTCTGATCAGATCTATTTTATCCATGAAAGTTATTTGAGTTTTGATCTCTTATATGCATGATTACTTATAGGCTCGTATTTCTTCTTTGAATCTTCGTTGATCGTGATGTTTTGTGAATATGCAACTCGTTGCATATTGAGCTCCACTTAACTTGTAGTATTGTTTGTTGCACTTTGCCTTGCCATGCCATGCCTCTTTAAACCGGACATGCATCATACTTGGTTGCGCATCATGTCATGTTCATGTGATGGTTGTTTACAATGTTGTTTCCTTCTTTCCGGTGTTGCTTCTTCTTGATAGTTCCGGTAACGTTGCGTTTGTGAGGATCTGTTCGACTACGTCCATTTGTCTTCTTCATGGTTTCAGTCTTCTTCCTAGCGGGATTGCAGGCAAGATGACCATACCCTCAATATCACTTCTATCTTTGCTTGCTAGTTGTTCACTTTATCGCTATGTCCCGTTACCTATCACTTGTTTATCATGCCTCCCATATTGCCATGTCAAACCTCTAACCCACCTTCCTAGCAAACCATTGTTTGGCTATGTTACCGCTTTTGCTCAGCTCCTCTTATAACATTGTTAGTTGCAGGTGAAGTTGAAGTTTGTTCCATGTTGGAACATGGATATGTTGGGATATCACATTATCTCTTATTTAATTAATGCATCTATATACTTGGTAAAGGGTGGAAGGCTCGGCCCTATGCCTGGTGTTTTGTTCCACTCTTGCCGCCGTAGTTTCCATCATACCGGTGTTATGTTCCTTGATTTTGCGTTCCTTACGCGGTTGGGGTTATGGGACCCCCTTGATAATTCGCTTTGAATAAAACTCCTCCAGCAAGGCCCAACCTTGGTTTTAACATTTACCACCTAAGCCTTTTTCCCTTGGGTTCTGCAGACCCGAGAGTCATCTTTATTTTAACCCCCCCTGGGCCAATGCTCCTCTTAGTGTTGGTCCAACCTACAGCCACTTGCGGTGCCACCTCTTCACCCGGGGTCTTCGTTTGCCGTAGGTAGTGTTCATCCGGTGTGCCCTGAGAACGAGATATGTGCAGCTCCTATTGGGATTTGTCGGCACAGTCAGGCGGTCTTGCTAGTCTTGTTTTACCATTGTCGAAATGTCTTGTAACCAGGATTCCAAGACTGATCAGGTCTTCCCGGGAGAAGGAATTTCCTTCGTTGATCGTGAGAGCTTGTGATGGGCTAAGTTGGGACACCCCTGCAGGGTATAAACTTTCAAGAGTCATACCCGCGGTTATGTGGCAGATGGGAATTTGTTAATATTCGGTTGTAGAGAACTTGACACTTGACTTAATTAAAATGAATCAACCGTGTGTGTAGCCGTGATGGTCTCTTTTCGGCTGAGTCCGGGAAGTGAGCACGGTCTTGTGCTATGCTTGAACGTAAGTAGTTTCAGGATCACTTCTTGATCACTTGTAGCTTCACGACTGTTGCGTAGCTTCTCATCTTACTCTTACTTGCGTATGTTAGCCACCATATTTTCTTAGCGCTTGCTGCAGCTCCACCTCATTACCTTATCCTACCCATAAGGTTAAATAGTCTTGATCTCATGGGTGTGAGATTGCTGAGTCCTCGTGACTCATGGATACTTCCAAACAGTTGCAGGTGCCGATGATACCAGTGCAGGTGATGCTACTGAACTCAAGTGGGAGTTTGATGAGGACCTTGGTCGTTACTATGTTTTGTTTCCTGTTGATCAGTAGTGGTGCCCAGTTGGGACGATCGGGGATCTAGCATTTGGGGTTGTCTTCTTTTCTTTTGGTTCCATAGTCGGACCTTGATTGTACTTTGGATGATGTATGTTTAACTTGTTATTTGTGTGAAGTGGTGATTGTAAGCCAACTCTTTATCCCTTTCTTATTCAGTACATGGGATTGTGTGAAGATTACCCCTCTTGCGACAAAACCAGCATGCGGTTATGCCTCTAAGTCATGCCTCGACACGTAGGAGATATAGCCGCATCGTGGGTGTTACAAGTTGGTAATCAGAGCCATCCCTGACTTAGGAGCCCCCCTGCTTGATTGAATCGCTGACGTTGTTGAGTCTAGAACAAAATGTTTTGAGTCTTCGGATTATATATATCGGAGAGTAGGATTCTTTTTACTCCTCAGTCCCTTCGTTGCTCTGGTGAGGCCTCCTGACGTAGATGTTTTGACTTTCCTCTCCTTAAATTTCACTAAAAAATTCTTTAGGATCACGCGGGTATCTTGGGATCATTCCGATATTCTTGTGACGAGAACATTGTTCTTGGTGCCTCCTGACATTTAGGGGTTGTGGCAGTGTCCCAGGGAGTTGAGCTCCGAGGTGTTGTCATCACAATTTTATCATTGCAGTTCTAGAATACCTGAGTTCGCCGACATCGAAAATCTCATTTATGCAGTTGTTCGTGAGATAACCTCGACGCCACCCAGTACTGGGGCGGGAGTTCGGGAGTATTGCCATAACTCATATAACGGATGCTTTTCGAAGGTTGAGGTACACGATTTCCGAGGTTTTCTTGGTTATGTGTTGACGAATGGATACAGTTGGAGCGTAGGGCTTGTTAGTTGTGTGATATATATTGTGCCTCCCTATATCCCCAACACCAGATTGCATAACCAGAAAGTTTCGGGAGTTATAGGTGGGAATTCTTGTATCATGTAGGATAACTTTCCAACAGACACACAATACGATATGGGATCTATCATATGTTTGTTCTGGCTTATTCTGCAAGTCAAATCCTTTGTTTTGTTTTGAGTTGTTTCAATGTCAAGTGTTGATTCCATACCTTTCCTAAGCGGTGTTCTCATATTTCTATGGGAATACTAATCCTCCTTCCTCGAGATTGTCTCGACAATTCTATTACCAACCGGTGTGCTTCTCTCCAAGTTAATCCTATCTTGTCAATATTTGCTAGATAAATTCCCAGTTCTTCGCAATGGTGTTTGTTACATCCGTCCCAAGTTGTCTTTGTTTTTCCTGCCCTCCCACCCTTTTTCTTCAAGGACTCAGATTTCTTATTCAAGTAACCTTTTATTGATGGGAAGTCTCTCCATTCTTTTCCGTCAATGTTCTTATCTGGTGATTCTCAGGAAGATACTAAGGAAGCTTCAAGTTCATCATTCTTCATTCTCTTCTTCTCTAGTGGATTTAATTCAAGCTTTTGGTGTTGATCATATCCCTTTCCTCGTTCCAAATGCTTTCTCATGCCGGTGCACCTCTTAATCATCCACTTCTCGCCATTCATTTGTTCTGGAGTACTGAAGATATCTCAAGAGATTTGTGTTTTCATTCCTAATCTGTTCAAGCTATCTCGAGGTTGTTATCTCTTTTGAGCCATTTAATTCAACCAACACAGTCTCTCTTTTAAATCGTTCAATGGTGTATCTTTTGAGTGGGCCCTAACCCACATGTCTTTTCCCACGATCTTACCCGACTCTTCTAATTTTCCCAGAGTTACTCTCAAATTATTCTCCAAGTTTGACGTAAGAATAAATTATCATCAGTCATATGTATTTCTCCAAGATCTTTCAAATTCTTTTCATCATTGGCTCAACCTCTTCGCTTTTGATTCTCCCGAAGTGTCTGAACAATTCTTGGTGGTGTTTCTCGTCGCCATTCTTGGATTTTGAAGACCGAAGAAGAGTTTTTCCTTCAAATCTTGCTCCGTTCTCTTGAAGATGCGTAGTTTAAGCTTGTTGCCATCCTCTCATAATTGTTTTCGATTGTGAGAATTCTTTTCACCCATTCGGAGCAATTCAGGAGTCTTTTCAGTTTGATTCTCCGGAGCCCATCATATCAGAATTATTCATTCCAGCTTCCAGCTCTTGTTCTCCAAATCTTACCGGTGCATCATTCAAGTATTCTCTAGTCAGCTCGGGATCTCTTCGTTCACTTGTATCTAAATTCTCTCAAGCATCTTCGTTCATTTGCTAATTCTTCTTGGTGTTTCGCTATCTTTTCTTTGATGGGTTTTAATTATTACGGCGGTTTGTTCAAGATTCCTCTTCATACATTATCATATCAATTCACTCGTTCTTTCCAACCCTACCGGCGGATCGTTGAAGTCTTTTCTCAAGTTTGCGCCATATCTTTCTAAATCCTTCTCAACGAGAACAAGTAGTATGCCAAATCCGTTGCTTGTTGATACGTCTCCAACGTATCTATAATTTTTGATTGCTCCATGCTATAGTATCTACTGTTTTGGACATATTGGGCTTTATTATCCACTTTTATATTATTTTTGGGACTAACCTTTTAACCGGATGCCTAGCCTAGAATTGCTGTTTTTTGCCTGTTTTGGGGTTTCGAAGAAAAGGAATATCAAATGGAGTCCAAACGGAATGAAACCTTTGGGAACGTGATTTTCTCAACAAACAAGACCCGGGAGACTTGGACCCTAGGTCAAGACACAAAAGAGGAGGCCACGAGGTAGGGGGGCGCGCCTACCCCCCAAGCGTGCCCTCCACCCTCGTGGCCCCCCTGTTGCTCTACCGACGTACTCCTTCCTCCTATATATACCTACGTACCCCCAAACGATCAGATACAGAGCCGAAAACCTAATTCCACCGCCACAACTTTCTGTATCCACGAGATCCCATCTTGGGGCCTATTCCGGAGCTCCACCGGAGGGGGCATCAATCACGGAGGGCTTCTACATCAACACCATAGCCTCTCCGATGAAGTGTGAGTAGTTTACCTCAGACCTTTGGGTCCATAGTTAGTAGCTAGATGGCTTCTTCTCTCTTTTTGGATCTCAATACAATGTTCTCCCCCTCTCTTGTGGAGAACTATTCGATGTAATCTTCTTTTTGCGGTGTGTTTGTTGAGATCGATGAATTGTGGGTTTATGATCAAGTCTATCTATGAATAATATTTGAATCTTCTCTGAATTATTTTATGTATGATTGGTTATGTTTGCAAGTCTCTTCGAATTATCAGTTTGGTTTGGCCTACTAGATTGATCTTTCTTGCAATGGGAGAAGTGCTTAGCTTTGGGTTCAATCTTGCGGGGTCCTTTCCCAGTGACAGTAGGGGCAGCAAGGCACGTATTGTATTGTTGCCATCGAGGATAACAAGATGGGGTTTTCATCATATTGCATGAGTGTATCCCTCTACATCATGTCATCTTGCTTAAGGCGTTACTCTATTTTCATGAACTTAATACTCCAGATGCATGCTGGATAGCGGTCGATGAGTGGAGTAATAGTAGTAGATGCAGGCAGGAGTCGGTCTACTTGTCTCGGACGTGAGGCCTATATACATGATCATACCTAGATATTCTCATAACTATGCTCAATTCTGTCAATTGCTCAACAGTAATTTGTTCACCCACCGTAGAATACTTATGCTCTCGAGAGAAGACACTAGTGAAACCTATGGCCCCCGGGTCTATCTTTATCATATTAATCTCCTACTACTTAGTTATTTCCTTTGGTTTTTTACTTTTCCTTTATTTTACTTTGCATCTTTATCACAAAAATACCAAAAATCCTATCTTATCATATCTATCAGATCTCACTCTCATAAGTGGCCGTGTAGGGATTGACAACCCCTATTCGCGTTGGTTGCAAGGATTTATTTGTTTTGTGCAGGTACGAGGGACTCGCGCGTAGCCTCCTACTGGATTGATACCTTGGTTCTCAAAAACTGAGGGAAATACTTACGCTACTTTGCTGCATCATCCCTTCCTCTTCGGGAAAACCAACGCAGTGCTCAAGAGGTAGCAAGAAGGATTTTTGGCGCCGTTGCCGGGGAGGTCTACGCAAATGTCAACATACCACGTACCCATCACATACCCTTATCTCCCGCATTACATTATTTGCCATTTGCCTCTCGTTTTCCTCTCCCCCACTTCACCCTTGCCGTTTATTCGCCCTCTCTCTCTCTCTATCCTCCCTCTCTTTCTCTATTTGCCTCTTTTTGCCCGCTTGCTTTTTGTTTGCTTGTGTGTTAGTTTGTTTGCTTGTCGTTATGGCTAGTCCTTTACCTTCTGCCTCTATGTCTGAAATTGGGGAAACTACTGTCGATAATAATATCATGAAAAATTCTGATGCACCTGCTAAAGAACCCACCATCTTACATACGAAAAAATTCCGTGTTGGTAGTGGTAATATTATTGGAAAAGGAGTTATTCAAGATTTCTTTACTTGTGTCGGTGCTTTAACTTCTATGGGTAGTTCTATCCTTCATAGAACTAGTAGTCTTGCAGACGCTATTGCCATGCTTGTTGTTGAACTTGAAAGACAATTCATGCACATGCATCCTTGCATACAAAGGATTTTCCTGGAATTTTCTAATATTGAGCATTCTTCTGTTAAGCGTGCTGCTACTATCTTTTTGGCTCATGAGTTTAGATTCATAATAAAAGAGGCCAAATAAATCTTTGCACATTATAGGGTGGACGCTTGCCGTCCTCCCATAGAGGCTATCCTCTTTGATCAAGAAGAAATAATGTGTTTTCAATCTCTAGACTATGTTGCTTTCAATGAAAATCTTAGAAAAAGGGTTCCTACCGATGTTCTAGTTGATAGAATTTCTGAACTTAAGGATGATTTGGCTATTCAAAATAATGAACTAGGATATTCTCTTGAATATAGGCTCACAAAGTTCTGTCAAAAGAATGCTTATAATGATGAATTGGTTGTGCAATATGAAGGACTAAAGGAGGAACCTATACCTCCCAAGGTTGATCTTGGGGACTTTTGTCCCATTAAATTTAGACCTTTTGATTAATTTTGCTTGACTCAAAGAAAACTTGCTGCCGAACATAGAGAATATGGAATGAGTTTTAATAATCTATCTTACTATTATGGCAATACCTAGATCTATCCATGCTTGTTATGCCTAGCTAGGGGCGTTAAACGATAGCGCTTGTTGGGAGGCAACCCAATTTTACTTTTATTCCTTGCTTTTTTCTCCTGTTTAGTAATAAATAATTTATCTTGCCTCTGTTTTGGTTGTGTTTTTGTGTTTAATTAGTGTTTGTGCAAAGTAGAACCGTTGGGAAGACTTGGGGAAAGTCATGTTACACTTGCTGTAAAGAACAGAAACTTTAGCGCTCACGAGAACTACGGCCATTTTTATTTCGAGAGTGATATTTAGTTAATTATTTTTTAAGATAATTAATAGATAAATTACTCACGTCCAGAAATTTATTTTAAAATTTTTAGGGTTCCATATCTTGCGCTAGCTACAGATTACTACAGACTATTCTGTTTTTGACAGATTCTGTTTTTCGTGTGTTATTTGCTTATTTTGATGAATCTATGGCTAGTAAAATAGTTTATAAACCATAGAGAAGTTGGAATAAAGTAGGTATAACACTAATATAAATAAATAATGAGTTCATTACAGTACCTTGAAGTCGTCTTTTATTTTCTTTCGCCAACGGAGCTCACGAGATTTTCTACTTTAAGTTTTGTGTTGTGAAGTTTTCATGTTTTGGGTAAAGATTTGATGGATTATGGAACAAGGAGTGGCAAGAGCCTAAGCTTGGGGGTGCCCATGGCAACCCCAAGATAATCTAAGGACACCTAAAAGCCAAAGCTTGGGGATGCCCCGGAAGGCATCCCCTCTTTCGTCTACTTCTATCGGTAACTTTACTTGGAGCTATATTTTTATTCACCACATGATATGTGTTTTGCTTGGAGCGTCTTGTATGATTTGAATCTTTATTTTTTAGTTTACCACAATCATCCTTGTTGTACACACCTTTTGAAAGAGCCATACATGATTTGGAATTTGTTAGAATACTCTATGTGCTTCACTTATATCTTTTGAGTTACATAGTTTTGCTCTAGTACTTCACTTATATCTTTTAGAGCATGGTGGTGGATTTGTTTTATAGAAACTATTTATCTCTCATGCTTCACTTAGATTATTTTGAGAGTCTTAAATAGCATGGTAATTTTCTTAAAGTCTTAATATGCTTGATATACAAGATTAATAATAAAACTTTCTTATGATTGTGTTGAATACTATGAGAAGTTTGATACTTGATAACTGTTTTGAGATATAAATATGGTGATATTAAAGTTATGCTAGTTGAGTAGTTGTGAATTTGAGAAATACTTGTGTTAAAGTTTGTGATTCCCGTAGCATGCACGTATGGTGAACCGTTATGTGATGAAGTCGGAGCATGATTTATTTTTTGATTGTCTTCCTTATGAGTGGCGGTCGGGGATGAGCGATGGTATTTTCCTAGCAATCTACCCCCTAGGAGCATGCGCGTAATACTTTGCTTTGATAACTTGTAGATTTTTGCAATAAGTATATGAGTTCTTTATGACTAATGTTGAGTCCATGGATTATACGCACTACTCTCACCCTTCCACCTTTGCTAGCCTCTCTAATACCGCGCACCTTTCGCCGG
This sequence comes from Triticum aestivum, assembly GCF_018294505.1. Lineage (NCBI taxonomy): Eukaryota > Viridiplantae > Streptophyta > Magnoliopsida > Poales > Poaceae > Triticum > Triticum aestivum. The sequence goes on along the minus strand of NC_057803.1, from coordinate 380,295,214 downwards.
TATCATACACCCAACATATACCTTACTCAAAACAGCCACCATACCTACCTATTATTGCATTTCCATAGCCATTCCGAGATATATTGCCATGCAACTTTCCACCGTTCCGTTTGACATGACACACTCCATCATTGTCATATTGCTTAGCATGATCATGTAGTTGACATCGTATTTGTGGCAAAGCCACCATTCATAATTCTTTCATACATGTCACTCTTGATTCATTGCATATCTCGGTACACCGCCGGAGGCATTCATATAGAGTCATATTTTGTTCTAAGTATCGAGTTGTAAGAAAAATAAAAGTGTGATGATCATTATTATTAGAGCATTGTCCTAGTGAGGAAAGGATGATGGAGACTATGATTCCCCCATAGGTTGGGATGAGACTCCGGACAAAAAATAAAATAAAAAGATAAAGAAAAGAGGCCATAAAAAAAGAAAGAAAAGGCCCCAAAAAAATGAGAGAAAAAGAGAGAAGGGACAATGTTACTATCCTTTTTCCACACTTGTGCTTCAAAGTAGCACCATGATATTCATAGTAGAGAGTCTCTCATGTTATCACTTTCATATACTAGTGGGAATTTTTCATTATAGAACTTTGCTTGTATATTCCAACGATGGGCTTCCTCAAATTGCCCTAGGTCTTCATGAGTGTAAGTGCATCTAGTGCCACCCCTAGTTGGTTTTGGAGTATTGACGACAAACCTAGTTGAGGGACAAATGTGTTTGTGAGAATTGCAGGATAACACAGGTAGAAGTCCCTCATTGATTCGGTTTTCCTACCAGAGATGACCCCTAAAAATGTATGAAGACATTGAAGTCAAAGGTGGTATGTGAAGACATTCACATTAAAGACTATGACAAGAGAAGACATTGCGTGAAGACTATGGAGCGCGAAGACTTAGCAGTTTCGTCGTTCTGTGTTTTTCTTTGTTGAGTCATAGGAACCACCGTACTGTTAAGTGGGGTCCAAGAGAACCAGTCAGAATGACTGAAGTGATGCTTAACCAAAATCCTATATCTTCGAGTGAAGACTATGAGAGCAAATCTTGTCCAGAGTTGGATAAGTCAGCTTTGGTTGTAGCCCAAGTAAAGTTGTCATGTGTGTTTGAAATCTGACCGTTGGAACACGTGTCAGTTCCTTAGTGACCCAGGGTCATTTCAGACAAATCAGGTCGGGTTTCCAAGTGGCTATAAATAGCCCACCCCCTACAACCATAAATGGTTGGCTGCTCAGAGTTAGAGTACGGTTTGTCGTTTGAGAGCAACCCACCTCGAAGCCTTTGAGAGAGAATTCCTTGCGAGGATAAAACCCTAAACACCCAGAGCCAAAGAGTGTTAGGCATCACTTAAGTCTTCTTGTCTGTGTGATCTAAAGACTTATTACACTTGAGGACTGTGAATCCTCCAGCCGGTTAGGCGTCGCGTTCTGAGCATCCAAGAGTCATTGTGGATCGCCGGTGAACGAAGTCTGTGAAGGTTTGGAAGTCTACCTTGACGACTTACCAGAGTGATTGGGCGAGGACTGGGTGTCCTTAACTCATGGGGAATAAGGTGAAGACGAGGTCTTCTGAGTTGAATCTCAGCCTCCCTAACCAGACGTACAGTTGTCACAGCAACTGGAACTGGTCCAACAAATCATTGTCTTCAACGAGTCACTGGTTTCGCCCTTCCCTTCCCTTTACTTACTGTTGGTCCTTGTGAAGTCGTTGTACGATTGCAACACCATTTGGCTTCACTGAGTGATTACTTGTTCTGATTGGCTTCACAATATCTTCCTACCTGATCCTTACTGCCTAGCTGCTATTAGTCATTGTGCTTTCACTTCATTGAATACTTGACTATGGTTTGCCTAGTGTAGTCTACCTTCCACTGCATGGTAATAGGTTTATTTCTATCGTTTGCCTTCGAAACTTACATGTTTTGAAGACTTCCATAAAAATCGCCCATTCACCCCCCCCTCTAGTCGATCACTAGCACTTTCAATTGGTATCAGAGCAAGGTACTCCCTTGTTCTGTGTGATTCGGTTTAACCACCTGGAGTTTTAGCTATGTCGATTGCAGGGATAATTAAAGTCTCCGCTGCGTGCCCCGTCTTCGATGGAACTGAATATCCCTACTGGAAGAATAAGATGCGCATGCATCTTGAAGCCATTGATGTCGACCTATGGTATGTCGTCAAGAATGGTGTTCCCAAGGCTGGAGAAGGTGTCACTGCTGCTGATGTCAATAAGTTCGTTCAACTGGACTCTACTGCAAAGAATATCATCTGTGGTCATCTGACCAAAGGACAGTATGGCCGCGTGAGTGCTTTGGAAACATCTAAGCTAGTATGGGACTGGCTCTCCAAGGTGAACGAAGGCGTCTCAACCCAGAGAGATCAGAGAATCAGTGTCCTTCGCAACCTCTTCAACCGCTTCAAGAGAAATGACAATGAGAATGTCCAGCTCACGTTTGATCGACTCACTGACATCACAAATGAGCTTCAAGCCCTCGGCGCTACTGAGATCACCAAGCATGAAGTCGTCAAGACGCTCCTGAGATCACTTGACAGTTCGTTTGACACCCTAGCCCTGATGATTCAAGAATGTCCTGATTTCAAGACACTCGATCCGTCTGACATACTTGAGAGGCTCAACACACACAAGTTTCAGCTTTCTGAGAAAAGAGACATCTACGGTCCCAACTATAGGCGAACTCGTGCCTTGAAGGCAAAGGCTGTCTCCTCATCTGAAGAAGAATCTGACAGCAGTTCTGATGATCCTGAAGACATTGGAAAGGAGCTTGCTATGCTTGTGAAGAAGTTCCAAAAATTCACCAAGAAGAAAGGCTTCAGAAAGTCTTCACGATCAAGCTCAAGGAATGATGAAGCTTCTGCTCATGACTACAAGAAGAGAACATGTCACAAGTGCAAGAAACCTGGCCACTACATCTCTGAGTGTCCATAGTGGGACAATGAGAACAACAACAAGAAGAAGAGCAAGGAGTATGACTCTGATGATAGGAAGAAGAAGAAATACTCAAAGTCTTATTCCAAGTATTCCTCAAGGTCTTCATCACACAATAAGAGCTCATCTGGCAAGGCACGTGCATTTGTTGGCAAGGAAATGGATTTTGAGGAGGAGTCTGCTTCTGAAGAGGTGGAGGTGGAGTCTAAGAAGGAGTCTGATTCTGGCGTTGCGAGTCTGGCTACAGCATACGTTGCCAAGTCCATCTTCAACACTGAAGACGATGACTTCATCACCGACACCGATGCAAATGACAAGGACTACTCCACTCCTTCCTACTGCTTCATGGCACGCGGTGCCAAGGTAAACACACGCACTACTCACTATCAAACATCTAGTGACGATGACTCTGATTGTGGTTCCAAACCCAGCTACAAAACACTTGCTAAAATTGCGACTGAACAACAGAAAACTATGGAACACATTCAAAAACTGTTAGACAAAAGCGATGATCTGTTAGACGCTGAAATGACTCGATCTCAGTCCTTAATTGAAGACATAAAAAATCTTCACGCTAAGTATGAGGAACTTGAAAGTCGTCATGAAACGCTCTCAACAACTCATGAAAGACTTTCCTATGATTATCTTCAAAGGAAGCAAGATCTTGAGAAATTGAGAGCGGCTCATGAAGATCTTCAAAAGGAAAACGAGTCACTTCGCGCCAAACAGATCAGTTCAGCTCAGGAAGGATTTGAACCACCATGTCTTAAATGCATTGAGCGTGATAACGCTACTTCTGTTGCTGAATGTTCTACAACTGCTACTGTTGCAATATCTTCAACTGTTGATGTGGTAACTAACCCCTCTGCTGAGGATACCACTGCTATTGCTGATGAGAATGCCAGGTTGAAGACACTGCTTGTAACAGGGATGTACAAAAGTCTCAAAGGGCATCAGACACTATGTGATGTCCTCAAAAGGCAGATCCTGAACCGAAACTCTAGGAAAGAGGGTGTTGGGTTCGAAAGGAAAATGAATGCTGATGGCACTTACTGGAAACCTGAGCAGTACCCCAAAACCACATGGGTTGCTGCAAAGGAACCTTCAGCGGACCCATCGACCCTATCTGGCTTCCCTTGTGCTAATCCCACTGTTATTGATGAATCCTTTGATGCAAACTATAAACTGTTTAAGAATTAGAATGGTTAAGTGTTTGCCAGGTATATTGGTACTAACTGCAGGAATGGACCGCCTATGAAGAAGATCTGGGTGCCGAAAAGGTGTTTGGAGGATCTTCCTGTGAATGTCATCATGACACCACAGGTGAAGAAGACAAACCCCAGACCACAGGCTTCATACAGTCCAAAGGCTTCATACAGACAGAGGACTCACCTGAGTCGCACTAATGCAAATGTTTTGCAGGGAAGCCATACTCAGGCCTATGAACACGAGCGCGGTTCATCAAACCGCCATGTTCATAAGACCAAGAACTATTCTGCTTATTCTTATGAGTACTATTGTCCACCTGCAAGACTTTTTACTAGGGCTCCAAAGCCAAAGTTCTCAGATGCTGCACTTAGACTCATTGCTTTGAAGCCACCCTTGAAGATGTGGGTGGCTAAGAAGGCTTAACTCTCTTTTGCAGGGAAAGGTCTCCAGCCGAAAACCAAAATCGTCTGACGCTATTGCTGGGGACCTTAAACATCTTGTAGGGTGCAAGATCAAATGCCCAAATGGTCTTATTATGTACTTTGTTCCTGAATCGCTTGCTACTTGCCCTATCAGTCCTAATCTCGATCTAAGCTTTAATAATCCACTGGTTCGTCAAATGTTTTTGCTTCACAATTCTCTTCGTGAAGCCTATCCCCCTAACTGCACTGTAGGGTACGACACCAGCAGCTTTAGAATGGATTATTGATAGTGGGTGTACCAATCACATGACTTGCAAGCGAAGCCTTCTCATGGACTCAACCTTATGTCCATCTGACAAAAGTCACAGCACATTTGCTGACACTAGTAAAAGCAAGGTATTGGGTCTAGGTAGAGTTGCAATCTCAAAGGATCAACACATGGATAAAGTCATGCTTGTTGAATCCCTTGGTTTCAACTTAATGTCTGTCTCAATGCTTTGCAATTTAAACATGATTGTGATGTTTGGAAAATATCGTTGCCTTGTACTAATGGAATCTGACAAGTCTCTAGTGTTTGAAGGGTATCGGAAAGATGATTTGTACGTGGTAGATTTCTTAGCAGGACCACAACTTGCAGTGTGTCTTCTAGCAAAAGCTTCTGAATGCTGGCTCTGGCATCGAAGGCTAGGGCATGCTGGCATGAGGAACCTCCACACCCTTGCAAGGAAGAAGCATGTCATAGGAATCGAGGGCGTCAAGTTCAAGAAGGATCACTTATGCGGTGCCTGTGAAGCCGGAAAGATGAAGAGGGCCACAACGACTCAACCCTTCGAACTGCTCCACATGGATCTTTTCGGTCCCACTCATTACTCAACTCTTACTACTACTGCTTGTCTCTATGGCTTTGTCATTGTTGATGATTATTCAAGATATACCTGGGTGCATATAATCCTCTACAAGACTGAAGTGCAGGATGTCTTCAGACGCTTCGCCAATCGAGCAATGAACAACTATGGCGCCAAGATAAAGCACATCAGAAGTGACAATGACACTGAATTCAAGAACACTGGCCTGGATACATATCTTGATACCTTAGGCATCACACATGAATTCTCAACTCCATACACGCCACAGCAGAATGGCGTCGTCGAACGCAAGAACATAACACTTATTGAGATGGCCCAGACGATGCTTGATGGATACAAGACTCCAAGAAAGTTCTGGCCTGAAGCCATTGAAACTGCATGCCATATCATCAACTATGTTTATCTTCACAAGCTTCTGAACAAGACATCCTATGAGCTCCTTACTGGCAAGAAGCCAAACGTCAGTTACTTCAGAGTATTTGGCGCTAGGTGCTGGATCAAGGATCCACATCACACTTCAAAATTTGCACCAAAAGCACATGAGGGTTTTATGCTTGGATATGGAAAGATTGGCACTCCTACAGAGTCTTCAACCTTTTTCACTATAAAGTGGTTGAAACAGTGGATGTGCGGTTTGATGAGACGAACGGCTCACAAAGAGAGCACCTGCCAAATGTGCTAGATGAAGTTCCATCCAGTGAATCAATCAAACTTATGGGAACTGGAGAAATCATACCGTCTGAAGCTCAGCCTGAAGAGGAACTTATCATCTCCGCACCTGATCAACCTGAAGACAATGCTCAGCCTGAAGATAATCCCTCTAACGATGACAATGATCAGCAAGACCAAAATCTTCGTCCTGTACATCCTCGTGTTGCAAATGAAGTACAGATTGAGAGAATAATTGATAGCATCAATGCACCAGGTCCACTCACTCGTTCAAGGGCAACACGGCTAGCAAATTTCTGTGGACACTTCGCATTTGTCTCAATATCTGAACCCTAGAAAGTTGAAGAAGCCTTCTTGGAACCTGAATGGATTCAAGCTATGCAAGAAGAGCTTCAACAGTTTGAGCTGAATAATGTATGGGAACTAGTTAAGCGCCCTGATCCTCGCAAGCACAATATAATAGGCACCAAATGGATATATCGCAACAAGCAAGATGAGCATGGTCAAGTTGTTAGAAACAAAGCTCATCTCATTGCTCAAGGATACACTCAAGTTGAAGGGATTGACTTCGATGAAACATTTGCTCCTGTGGCTAGACTTGAAGCCATATGCATACTGCTGGCCTATGCAAACCATCATAACATTCTTCTGTATCAAATGGATGTGAAGAGCGCCTTTCTCAATGGCAAGATTGAAGAAGAAGTGTATGTTGCACAACCGCCTGGATTTGAAGATCCAAAACATCCTGACATGGTGTACAAGCTCAACAAGGCACTGTACGGCCTCAAAAAAGCCCCTCGGGCTTGGTATGACACACTCAAATACTTCCTGAAGAGCAAAGGCTTCAAACCTGATTCCCTCGATCCCACTCTCTTCACGAAGACATATGATGGTGAACTGTTTGTGTGCCAAATATATGTGGATGACATTATCTTCGGCTGCACCAATCAAAAATACACCGACGAGTTTGGATATATGATGCAAGAGCAATATCAGATGTCCATGATGGGTGATCTGAAGTTCTTCCTTGGTCTTCAAATACGTCAGCAATGCAACGGCATCTTCATATCTCAAGACAAGTATCTCAAAGATTGCCTGAAGAAATTTGGGATGCAAGACTGCAAAGGCTTCACAACTCCAATGCCAGCCAAACATCATCTGGGTCCCAAAGACAATGGTAAAGAGTTCGATCAAAAGGTATAGCGCTCCATGATTGGGTCTTTACTTTATCTATGTGCATCTAGGCCAGATATTATGCTTAGTGTTTGCATGTGTGCTCGATTCCAAGCGGCACCAAAGGAATCGCATCACTTAGCTGTGAAGCGAATTCTTCGATATTTGGCTCACACCCCAACATTAGGATTATGGTATCCCAAGGGCTTAGAGTTTGATCTGGTTGGATTCTTGGATGCTGATTATGCTGGTGACAAGGTGGACCGCAAGTCTACATCAGGCACATGTCATTTTCTGGGACGATCACTTGTATGTTGATCTTCAAAGAACCAGAACTGTGTATCTCTCTCCACTGCTGAATCTGAATACATTACTGCTGGATCTTGCTGCGCTCAGCTTCTGTGGATGAAGCAAACACTCAAAGACTATGACATTCATCTGAAGCAAGTGCCACTCTACTGCGACAACGAAAGCGCCATCAAGATTGCCAACAACCCAGTTCAGCACTCGAAGACAAAGCACATTGAAATTCGTCATCACTTTCTCAGAGATCATGTTGTGAAGGAAGATACTGATATCATACACGTCAACACTGAAGAGCAATTGGCAGATATCTTCACCAAGCCCTTGGATGAGAAGAGATTTTGCAAGTTACGGTGTGAGCTAAATATCTTGGAATCCTCAAATGTCCTGTGATCAGGCACACATCCTAACACTTATGCATATTGATGACTTAGATGTGCAACACACGAAGTAAAGTATGTCTTCAATCAATAAAGACTTACATTCTAAGTGTGAATACATTAATGTGGAATTTGACTTCGGAGCGCCACGATAACTGTGCGCCGTGTCTGGGTCTAATACTTCCTATACGGTGGGTAACGCCACCACCAAATTCTTCTGTCTGAAGTGTTTTACCCATGGCTTTACATTTGCTATGTATTCACATTTTGTTTGTCTTCATTCTCAACTTGTCTTCATGATTATCTTCACTATGTTGGTTTGATTGTCTTTCTCACATATATATATATATATATATATATATATATATATATACATATACTAGTGTTCTATCCTCTACAGTATTCACTTATAGCTATGTCTTCTTGTTGAATCTTTTGACCTAAGTGAATGTGATCGGACCCTAACCTCTCTATGCTTTCTATCTCAAACTCTATCTCTCCAAATCATATGCATTCTCTTGAAACTGTCGAATGTCTTCTCCGCGTCCTTGTCAGCAGAAGATACAAAGACAAACATTAAGTCCGCTTTCAATGCTAATTCCTTCACCTGAAACCCGGAGAAGTGGGAACGACCACCCGACAATCCAGGCGTGCGTGGGAACGTGGAACAACCTCCGATATGTTGCATGATGGCCACGTGTCCTTCAGATGTGAATCGCCAGGGGCACCTGTGTAATAACACTGTGCCGTCCCTGTCCCTACAAATACACGCCTCACCACAGTCATTACCCTTTCTTCCACTCTTGCACAAACCCTAGCGCCACCGCTAGCCCTCGACGACGCTGGCGATGAAGCGCTTAGCTGCCACAACCTCTCCGACGCTGTCTTCACGCTGGCTGCGGACATCGTCTTCTTCGCCGTTGCCGTAGGTGTCCTCCATCGCCAAGTTAGGGCACGGACGATCGAACTGCTCGGCCTTCTCTTCCACTCCATCTAGCAGTTCTTCGTGTGGTAAATAAAACTTCCTTTTTACGGCCCCTTTGATCCTATAGATTCGTCACTTTCTACCACAAGCAGTTTCTGTTCACACAAGTTGGATCTATTTCATACTGCATCTCATAATATGCCTAGTATATTCACTTATGCTTCACAAAGTAGTTAGATTCCTCACTTATACTGATCCGTGGATTCGTACAAATCTGGAACCAACTCCTTATCTGTGAGTGAATGTCTTCGCACAATGAGGTCAATGTCTTCTAAACTGATTTATCTTCAAAATCTTCTGAGAATGCATATGACCTCTTCCCCTTCCCTCGCACCTTAATGCTGTCACAGGTACATGTCCGTGGGAGAATCCCTTGGTTCTCATAGTCTGCATTCATTTGCAGAATTCTTACAACATCATATTTATTCCCCCGAAGCCAGTTCCTGTTTGTCCAACAAGCGAAAGCCTTTGAAGCCTCTGAATGTGTTGAAGCCATTTAGTTTAAAGTTCATGGCTGCAGAGAAATCAGTAAGAAAGGGTGGCAGAAAGCGTCAAGGTGAAACATCAAGAGATCTGCCCGATGACCTCTCAGAGCTATACAAGACAGATCCAGAAGAGGATTACAATCAGTGCAAGACACGAATCCAATGGATTCAACGATATTGGGCAGAACAGTGGTTCAAGTACAGGTTTGTGACCAAGGAATATGCTGAGAAGAATGCCATCAAGCGACCATGGGGAGACATCCTATACAGAAATCTTCAACCCAGGTCCAAAGATGAAGGCATTGAACAAGGCTTCTATCCCTGCATGGTCCGTGGACCACAGCCTGCGGATGCTGACCCATCGTCATTGCTATGGTGTCGTGATGACAATCTGTTCAAGCGCAACTTCCAGTTTGCCCAGAATTCGGCGAAGCAGAACAAGAAGTCATTGGGACTAGACTTCAACCCTGGTCCCTCTGCTCCCCGTGCCGATGGCACCCGCGAAGCTGAACCCAATCTTGTTGGGCCCTTCTACAACCTGGACGGTCTCATTACTCATATCATGGTTCAAGGGACAGCCGTGGATGAGCCTGCAGATGACGCTGAATCTGATGAAGCGCCTGCACCGCCGAAGCCAAAGAAACTGAAGCAGCCTAAAGCTTCAAAGCCTGCCTCGGCACCAAAAATCTCACGAGCGAAGCCACTGGCTACTGCACCTCCTGAAGACAGTGTGCAGTCTGAAGATTTGTCACGCATCTCCAAGCCCTCGAGAGTCGAGATGCCTTTGCAACACACCAGCTAAGAACTGACTGCTGCTGCTATTCTGCGCAACGACGCTATTGATTTGTCCAGCGATGAGGATCTTGCAAATGACGCTCTTGAGCAACTGATCAAGAGCAAAGAAGAAGCAGAAATCTTCAATGATTTGCCTCTCTTTGACGTGGCAATCATCCACAACTTCATTGATGAGTGGTTGACACGCCCAACCTCAGCTTTGAAGATCTGCAACTTCCAATTGGCCTCAATGTCGCCTTCCATGGCGCCATTGCTTCAGAGCTAGCTCTAGCTCAGCGCATCGTTGAACTGAAGCAAAAGATCGACTTTGAGAAAGCTCAGTTCAAGAAGCACATGGCCAAGCTCAGCGTGCAAGAGGTCAAAAATTTCAAGATCATGCTGCACGAGCTCAAAGAATCCTTTCTCAAGAAGTGTGAAGAAGCTCAAGGTTCTCGTGAGTGCATGAAGAGCCTAGCTGACAAGAGTGTGCAAGCCTACAATGAGGCTGAGAAGCGCAAGGCCCTTGGTCGTCCTGGCATCGATCCCAGGATGGCTTCCAAGAAGAAGAAGAAGCCAGCTGTGGCCGAACCCGAAGCACCAAGGCAGGAAGCACATCCCATTGTTTTCCCAGCCAACATGACTAGCTCGAAGCCAAAGGTCAGGTCAACCGCTTCAGAACTGAAGAAGACGAGGACTGCTGAGGCTGAAGCGAGAAAGAGGAAACATCCTAAAGCCTCTGTTGCTGCTCCCTCCAAGAAGAAGCGCAAGACCAAGAAGGATCGGGCTGCTCCCATAGAGCCCTTAGTTGTTGAACCTATCTCCATGGTTCGCCCTGCCGCTGAACATCAAGAGCGCCAACTGACTATCCATGAGCCTGCTTCCACAGAGGCTCATGAAGCTGAAGACATTCCAGCAGCTGACCCACCGCTGCTGAAGACATTGGTCACCATGACAATATTGAAGATGATGTAGTTCTTCCTTTGATCGAGCACCAACAAGTATCATCACCTGTGCTTACGCACAGCAAACTCATCAGCATTGGTCGTCCTCTGACGCCAATTACTCAGGATGCATCATGGGCTGATCACCCACAACAACAAGTCACACCACCCCGGCAAGAGGAAGAAGATGACTTTAAGGCCCAGCCAACTCCGTCTCCAGAGGCGTCGCCAGCGTTACGCAGGCTTCGCAAAGGACCAAGGTCTCAAGTCCCTCTTTCGAGCGTTCCAGAAGGAGAAGTGCCCCACCAATCTGTTGCATGTCAAGTGTTTCCCGATGCAACTCCTACTGTGAATGTCTCCGAGTCTGAGGCTAAAGCTGCTGAAGACATTCCGACTGCATCAGCCACGACACACAAGAAGAAGAACGTGTCCCTACTCCCCCCATTACAGAAGAAGCTGTTCTCGAGGAGAACGTGTCTGTGCCTGACCCTCCAGCTCCTCAAGTGGAGGTTGAGAATCTTGAGGCTGCCACTACCAACACAAATGAAGCCAATGATGTAGTCATGGCTGAAGCAAATGTGGAGCCTACACCAACAAATATGCCAGAAGTCAGTGAAGCCAATGATGCTAATACTCCTATTCCTGCGCCTGCTGCTGGTCCTCAGTTTGACTATCATGACGAGCACAGGCCTCAGGTACAGAAGCCAATGCCAAGGTTGCCCAGGTTTCCAGGTCCTGCATCAGCAACCGGATCCTTTAATGTCAACGGCTTCAAAGCAGACAACACCTTTTTCAATAGCGCCAAGAACCCCTACTCAAGGGAAAGAATATCTTCTGATCGGTTCTGGAGCTATCCACAGCGAAGTTATTACTCATGCATTCTGTACAATCAAGGTCGCATTTTCCCTGATATGCGTCTTGACACTGAAGCCATAACTTGTCTGCCTTGCTTGGAAGAAGCTCTGGATTGCTTCAAAGAGTCTGGATTGTTGCCGTTCGTCACCGACCAAGAGCACTGGAACGAAGAATTGCTGCTCCAATTCTATGCCACTCTTCACATTCGTGGCTACAACAGAGATCCAAAGACTTGGGTCCTTGAGTGGATGACCGGCAATGTTCATCACGAAGCCAAAGCCTTTGACATCATTGAGCTCACTGGTCTGCCCACTCCTGGAGATCTATATGAACCTGGTTGTCAGCTTCACAGTGCAGCTATGGAGAGCATCTTCCAGAAACCTGAACCAAACATGAGTCAGATGCTTAGCATGATGAAGCCTTTGCCTCCAGATGCTGCATATCCTAAGGAGTTCTTTGTTGAAGACCTTGAGTATTTGCCACGCACTATCTATCACATTATAAGGCGAACTCTCTGGCCCATCAAAGGACATTCTCCACATGCAAAGCTGGAAGGTGCAATGAAGACTTTGGTCTTTTATATTCTTCATGGAAAATGCTTCAATGCACAAGACTTCTTCATCCTCCAACTTGCTGCATCAGGATCTGATCTTTTTGGCTTGAAGTTTTACGCTCCATGGATAATGCGGCTGATCAAACTACACTCAGCTGTCTCATATCAGCCCTTTGCTCGCAATCATCGGATCTTTCTGCCTGACGTTATGTCCGTTGAAGCTATCTATCCAGAGCCTGCCAAGGAGCCTCTTAGTCTTCAGAATGCTGAGCATCAAAGTTTCTCTCAAAACATTGAAGGAGTTGAAGCAGTCACTCGTGTTTATCCTCTGGCTGGTACTACACGTGCACCTCATCGTGCCCTCACTAAAGACACTGAAAGCACTATTGCCCAACGGCCCAAGAAGCGATCTCGTGTTCTCAATGACCGAGAGCTTCTGGTTGCCCTTCATCAGAAACAAGATAGGCATCATGACTGGCTGAAGCGCCAAATGCAAAGCCTCTTGGTGGATGTCAACCGCATTCGCAATCTTGCCACCAAGAATCCTTTGTTGCCCATGAAGCCTGTCGGCGTACATGGAAAGGGCTGACGCTTATGTGTTCTGAAGATGATCTTCAAGAGGATGGCTTCTCTGAACGTTTCAAGTTTGACTCTACACCTCCAAGAAGGATTGTGCTGCGACGAACTCCGTCTCTTGAAGACTCTGAGTTCTCTTCCTCCGTGGCAACTATGAATGCCAGAGTGATCGAGGACGAAGACGATGCCACTTCACCGCCCCCTACTTCTGCATGCATCGACACTGCTCCGAGTTCGTCTGCACCGCCGAACAACATTGACGACCTTGCTGCTTCACCTACTCCTCATGGGAACGAGTGGATGCTCTATGTCTTCAAACCTTTTTGGTCCTTACTGACAAAAGGGGGAGAAGCATATGAGTTTGATAGTCTTCAAGCGGGTCCATATGGGCGGTTACTTTATGTTTTTCCTAGTGTTTACAACTCTCGTTTTGATACATTTGGTTCTTTGAGTTGTAACACTTAAACTCGATGGTCGTCTGCTACTTATTTGCAATTCTGTGATGCGATGATAAATTCCGCATGTGAGACGATAAAATTCCGCACTTAGATCATTCTGCAGACGTCCATTTTTCATTATGCATATCATTATCTTCACATACTTTTCATGCATGATGAATTGTCATCATAAGTTGAAGAGGATCTCCACAAGTACAACCTGCCATGTGCATTTGCATTCCGAAAGAAAATTACTTATATGCACATCTTCAGGGGGAGCCCTTGCAACTTATGAAGACAATTCCCTATCCTTTACAATTTCATATATTATATTCCCCGTTGAAAACTTCAACTAGTTTGTCATCAATCACCAAAAAGGGGGAGATTGTAAGTGTATCTAGTGCCACCGCTAGTTGGTTTTGGAGTATTGACGACAAACCTAGTTGAGGGACTAATGTGTTTGTGAGAATTGCAGGATAACACAGGTAGAAGTCCCTCATTGATTCAGTTTTCCTACCAGAGATGACCCCTAAAAATGTATGAAGACATTGAAGTCAAAGGTGGTATGTGAAGACATTCACATTGAAGACTATGACAAGAGAAGACATTGCGTGAAGACTATGGAGCGCGAAGACTTAGCAGTTTCGTCGTTCTGTGTTTTTCTTTGTTGAGTCATAGGAACCACCGTATTGTTAAGTGGGGTCCAAGAGAACCAGTCAGAATGACTGAAGTGATGCTTAACCAAAATCCTATATCTTCGAGTGAAGACTATGAGAACAAATCTTGTCCAGAGTTGGATAAGTCAGCTTTGCTTGTAGCCCAAGTAAAGTTGCCGTGTGTGTTTGAAATCTGACCGTTGAAACACGTGTCAGTTCCTTAGTGACCCAGGGTCATTTCGGACAAATCAGGTTGGGTTGCCTAGTGGCTATAAATAGCCCACCCCCTACAACCATAAATGGTTGGCTGCTCAGAGTTAGAGTACGGCTTTTGTCATTTGAGAGCAACCCACCTTGAAGCCTTTGAGAGAGAATTCCTTGCGAGGATAAAGCCCTAAACACCCAGAGCCAAAGAGTGTTAGGCATCACTTAAGTCTTATTATCCGTGTGATCTGAAGACTTATTACACTTGAGGACTGTGAATCCTCCAGCTGGTTAGGCGTCGCGTTCTGAGCATCCAAGAGTCATTGTGGATCGCCGGTGAACGAAGTCTGTGAAGGTTTGGAAGTCTACCTTGAAGACTTACCAAAGTGATTGGGCGAGGACTGGGTGTCCTTAGCTCAAGGGGAATAAGGTGAAGACGAGGTCTTCTGAGTTGAATCTCAGCCTCCCTAACCAGACGTACAGTTGTCACAGCAACTGGAACTGGTCCAACAAATCATTGTCTTCAACGAGTCACTGGTTTCGTCCTTCCCTTCCCTTTACTTACTGTTGGTCCTTGTGAAGTCATTGTACGATTGCAACACCATTTGGCTTCACTGAGTGATTACTTGTTCTGATTGGCTTCACAATATCTTCCTACCTGATCCTTACTGCCTAGCTGCTATTAGTCATTGTGCTTTCACTTCATTGAATACTTGACTATGGTTTGCCTAGTGTAGTCTACCTTCCCCTGCATGGTAATAGGTTTATTGCTATCGTTTGTCTTCGAAACTTACATGTTTTGAAGACTTCCATAAAAATCTCCTATTCACCCCCTCTAGTCGATCACTAGCACTTTCAATGAGCAAGCAAGTTGGATGCACACCCACTTAGTTTCTTTTTGAGCTTTCATATACCTATAGCTCTAGTGCATCCGTTGCATGGCAATCCCTACTCACTCACATTGATATCTATTGATGGGCATCTTCATAGCCCGTTGATACGCCTAGTTGATGTGAGACCATCTTCTCCCTTTTTGTCTTCTCCACAACTACCGTTCTATTCCACCTACAAGTGCTATGTCCATGGCTCACGCTCATGTATTGCGTGAAGATTGAAAAAGTTAGAGAATGTCAAAAGTATGAAACAATTGCTTGGCTTGTCATCGGGGTTGTGCATGATTTAAATATTTTATGTGGTGAAGATGGAGCATAGCCAGACTATATGATTTTGTAGGGATAACTTTCTTTGGCCATGTTATTTTGAGAAGACATAATTGCTTTGTTAGTATGCTTGAAGTATTATTATTTTTATGTCAATATGAACTTCTGTCTTGAATCTTTCAGATCTGAATATTTATACCACAATTAAGAAGAATTACATTAAAATTATGCCAAGTAGCACTCCGCATCAAAAAATCTGTTTTTATCATTTACCTACTCGAGGATGAGCAGGAATTAAGCTTGGGGATGCTTGATACATCTCCAACGTATCTATAATTTTTGATTGCTCCATGCTATATTATCTACCGTTTTGGAAATTATTGGGCTTTATTATCCACTTTTATATTATTTTTGGGACTAACCTATTAACCGGTGGCCCAACCCAGAATTGCTGTTTTTTGCCTGTTTTAGGGTTTCGAAGAAAAGGAATATCAAACGGAGTCCAAATGGAATGAAACTTTCGGGAACATGATTTTCTCAACAAACAAGACCCGGGAGACTTGGACCCTACGTCAAGACACAAAAGAGGAGGCCACGAGGTAGGGGGTGCGCCTACCCCCCCTCCCAGGTGCGCCCTCCACCCTTGTGGGCCCCCTGTTGCTCCACTGACGTACTCCTTCCTCCTATATATACCTACGTACCCCCAAATGATCAGATACGGAGCCAAAAACCTAATTCCACTGCCGCAACTTTCTGTATCCACGAGATCCCATCTTGGGGCCTGTTCCGGATTTCCACTAGAGGGGGCATCGATCATGAAGGGCTTCTACATCAACACCATAGCCTCTCCGATGAAGTGTGAGTAGTTTACCTCAGACCTTCGGGTCCATAGTTAGTAGCTAGATGGCTTCTTCTCTATTTTTGGATCTCAATACAATGTTCTCCCCCTCTCTTGTGGAGAACTATTCGATGTAATCTTCTTTTTGCGGTGTGTTTGTTGAGACCGATGAATTGTGGGTTTATGATCAAGTCTATCTATGAATAATATTTGAATCTTATCTGAATTCTTTTATGTATGATTGGTTATCTTTGCAAGTCTCTTTGAATTATCAGTTTGGTTTGGCCTACTAGATTGATCTTTCTTGCAATGAGAGAAGTGCTTAGCTTTGGGTTCAATCTTGCGGTGTCCTTTCCCAGTAACAGTAGGGGAAGCAAGGCACGTATTGTATTGTTGCCATCGAGGATAACAAGATGGGGTTTTCATCATATTTCATGAGTCTATCCCTCTACATCATGTCATCTTGCTTAAGGCGTTACTCTGCTTTTAACTTAATACTCTAGATGCATGCTGGATAGCGGTCGATGAGTGGAGTAATAGTAGTAGATGCAAGCAGGAGTCGGTCTACTTGTCTCGGACATGATGCCTATATACATGATCATACCTAGATATTCTCATAACTATGCTCAATTCTTTCAATTGCTCAGCAGTAATTTGTTCACCCACCATAGAATACTTTTGCTCTCGAGAGAAGCCACTAGTGAAACCTATGCCCCCCGGGTCTATCTTTGTCATATTAATCTCCTATAACTTAGTTATTTCCTTTGCTTTTTTACTTTGCCTTTATTTTACTTTGCATCTTTATCACAAAAATACCAAAAATACTATCTTATCATATCTATCAGATCTCACTCTCGTAAGTGGCCGTGTAGGGATTGACAACCCTATTCGCGTTGGTTGCGAGGATTTATTTGTTTTGTGCAGGTACGAGGGACTCGCGCGTAGCCTCCTACTGTATTGATACCTTGGTTCTCAAAAGCTGAGGGAAATACTTACGCTAATTTGGTGCATCATCCCTTCCTCTTCGGGGAAAACCAACGCAGTGCTCAAGAGGTAGCACTTGTCATCAGTTTAAATTGGTGAAGGATGCGCATAAGATAATTCTTATTCTTGCTTCATCCAAGTGATTGATTCATTCTTCCAGAGTTTGTTAATGAGGAGTAAATTCTCGGTTCAAGTGCTTCATACTTTTCCCGGAGTTCCAAGCTCTCTCAATTATATCACCATGAAGCTCCATCTAAATCATTGCAAGGCTTCACCTTGTGTTTTCAACTTCTCCTTCTTTTTATCATCCTTTTATTAACAGAGTTCTTCATGGAGGCTCTACATGGTGGTTCGTCAAGGATTCTTTTAATTCGCCATTTGTTCTTCAAGATTTCTCTCTAAGTTATGCTCCGCCAAGCTATACTAAAATTAAACAGGGTGCTCAACACATGTATTGTTTTGAGGAGTTCAAGCTTTCTTCATCTTGCATTCCGAAGTGCAATTCTTTCTACCTTATCTTTTGAGGTGGTGTTATGTCACTCTTGACAATTTCCCTTCATGCTTCATGATTCACAAGTTGTCAAGAATGATATATTGCAAAACCATCGTCTTCTCTTCATCCATGAGTTGAATCAACCAATCATAATTTCTTCGTTCGTGTTATCTCTGCTAATTGTGGTGTCTATCGATAATCCAAGTTTCCTCCTATTCTCACCGTGAAAGGAGTTTTCATCTCGTCGTTGTTCTTAAGCAAGCAATTGATCCCGTGTAACACCCTCGATGCGACTATATCTCCCACGTGTCGAGGCACGACTTAGATGCATAATCGCATTGAAGGCATATGTCGCAAGTTAGGCAATCTTCACAACATCCCATGTAATATAGATAATAAAAGGGGAGATAACATAGTTGGCTTACACTCGCCACGTCAATCAAGTACATACATAACATTACATCATTCAAACACTCATGGCCCGACTACAACGCCAAAATAAAAGATAACCCAACATGCAACACGGTCCCGATCACCCCCAACTGGGCACCACTACTGATCATCAGGGAAAGACACATAGTATCATTGAGAGTCCTCGCCGAACTCCCACTTGAGCTCGAGCGCGTCACCTGGAGCAGAATCATCAGGCCCTGCATCTGGTTTAATAGAAATCTGTGAGCCACAGGGACTCAGCAATCTCGCACCCTCGCGATCAAGACTATTTAAGCTTATAGGTAAGGCAAGGTAAATATGTGGAGCTGCAGCAAGCGACTAGCATATATGGTGGCTATCCTGTTCGCATAAGAGAGTGAGAAGAGGAGGCAAAGCACGAACGAATAACTAGAGGACAACCTGCGCAAGCATTACTCCAACACCGTGTTCACTTCCCAGACTCCGCCGAGAAGAGACCATCTCGGTAACTCACACTGTTGATTCATTTAAATTAAGTTAAGGTTCAAGTTATCTACAACCGGACATTAACAAATTCCCATCTGCCCATAACCACGGGCACGACTTTCGAAGGTTCAAATCTCTGCAGGGGAGTCCCAACTTAGCCCATGACAAGCTCTCACGGTCAACGAAGGAATAGACCTCCTCCTGAGACGTTCCGATCAGACTCGGTATCTCGGTTCTTCATGGCAATTTGGGAGGCTTGAAAGCAAGTGGTAGGCATCGTAGCATTGGCATAGCAAAAGAGCGAGCATCTAGCAAAGCAAAGATAGTAGTGATTTCAAGGGTATGATCATCTTGCCTGCAAAGTTGTCAGAGTTGACTGGATCCACGAAAGTAAACTCAATGGGCTCCTCGTCAGTGAAATCGTCTCCCGGCTCTACCCAAACAAGACAAACAAGCAAACGGAGCACAATCAACCACGTGCAAAGCTCAAACAATATGATGCAAGGATGATATGCTACGCGGGATGCGATGAAGGATGGATATGCAAGATGTGACAAGGAATGCATGAACCTGGCCTCAACTTGGAAATCCAAGTGTGCCACTGGAAAGATGAGATGAAATCGCTTGAAAACGATATAAAGAATGCCGGAATCGGAGTTACGGTTTGGAAATGGCAAGCAATTCAAATATGACCACGTTCTGCGATTTACAGCAAGTAGCCATCTAAATGCAACAAGATGAACATGCTACAGCACCCAAACATGACAAAAAAATACATGGCAGGGATGCATTCAAGATTCTTAACAAAAGTCTAGCACTGAGCTACGACCAATTCATCCATTAACAGGTTCAAACAAGCATGGCAAAAATGCATATGGTAAACAGATCTCAGACTTGGTGAAATTAACACTTGTCTGGAATTTTAGATCAGATAGCACTCTTCGGAGCAAAAAAACTACATGCTATAGGACATGAACATGGCAAAGTAAATCATGGCATGGAGCTACTCAAAGAGCTTAACAAAAGTCCCTTAGTGACCTTGAGCCAAAAGGGATCAGAAAATACAATTGCAAGCATGTGAACATGGCAAAAACATAATCAGTTCTCAGACTTAGTGAAAACTGGAGCATGCTGAAACAGATATCAAGTAGGCATGTTTACGAGCTCGATGCACTCACTACAGAGCAAGTCATGACAAACTAAGCATACACCCATAAAGAATACAAAAAATGCAAGATAGACATGGCAAGAACAATAGCATAGCATGCACGGATCAACTACAACATCCTCGGCAAAATCGCTAACAAGTAGACAATCTGCCCAGATTCACGAAATAGCAAAAGTAGAGCTCGATTGACTCAAGCTAGGTTGCTCCATAATTGCAAACAAAGACATGGATGGATAGAGCACTATAAGATTAACAAAACATCCTTACTGATCATCCTCAAAAGAGGCACAGATCACTAGGAAATAACATGAACATATGACCATATGAGATAAACAGACCAAGGACTTAGTGGAAATGCTAAGTCCCTGAAATCAGCATTACCAAGTGCCTCACTTTGCAAGCTTGTGCTAGTCACCACACACATCACAAAAATACATGGGTTGCTCCTCTGGAAAGATGGTAAACCCCTTAACAAAACATATGTAGAGCTCATGGGCATATCATGCACACAATAATCATGGCAAAAATAACAAATCTCTAAATGGAGCAGCAGATCTGACAATTATCTCAAGTAGCCCTCTTCTAAGAGCATTTCGGGCATCAAGATGGACTCAAATGAAAAATATGCAATGGAACAAAATGTTGTACACTCTAAGACGAACATTTTGATATGCTATATGCAAGAATCGGAGCTATGGATGCAAAGTTACGATGCGATGAAGATGGGCACATGGATCTGAAATCTCAGGACTTAGGGAAAAATCAACCTCCCACAGATCTCAGATCTAGGGTTTAATCCGAATGCACACAAACCGAGGCGGGCCGGGTCTTCGCCGGAGAAGAGGGTGGGGAGGACGCCGGTGAACAACGCCGGCGAGGCGGCGACTGGCACCGGTGACCGGAGGCGAGCGTGGTGGCGGCGGATGAAGGCGGCGGCACCGACGACGTTGGGCGGTGGTGCGGCGGTGCACCGGCGAGACGAGGCGACCGGCGTGCGGCTCCGGTGACGTCGAACGATGTGCCGACGAGAGGCGTGGCCGCGGGATCCGGCGGGCACGGGCGGATCTGGGCGGCGCG
>NC_057803.1:380251732-380273604 GCF_018294505.1 Triticum aestivum | reverse complement strand
CTCGGGCCTGGCGGGCCCTCGCGGTCGGCGGCGAAGTGGGCGTCGCCCAGGACATGTGGCGCGTGCGGATTGGTCGGCAGCGGTGGGCGGACACGTCCGCTCCATCCGAACGTGTCCGGCGGCGGAGGAGGAGATATTTTTTAGGGTTTTGAGAAGGGGATCCGAGATTTTCGAGGAGGGGCCTTTAAATAGAGGTGGAGGGAGCTAGGAGAGTCCAAATGAGGTGCAGTTTTCGGCCACACAATCGTGATCGAACGCTCTAGATGATGGAGAGGGATTTGGTGGGTGTTGGGCCAACTTGGAGGGGTGTTGGGTTGCAACACACATGAGGCCTTTTCGATCCCTTGGTTAACCGTTGGAGTATCAAACGAAGTCTAAATGGTACAAAACTTGACAGGCGGTCTACCGGTAGTAAACCAAGGCCGCTTGGCAAGTCTCGGTCCAATCCAGAAATGTTTAATCCCCACACACGAAAGAAAGGTAGAAATGACCACCGGAGGAGAACGAAGCGCTGGAATGCAAAACGGACAACGGGGAAAATGCTCGAATGCATGAGATGAACACGTATGCAAATGCAATGCACATGATGACATGATATGAGATGCATGACAACGAAAACAACACACGGAGACAAAAACCCGAACCGGAGAAAATAAGATAACTTAAGGCCGGAAACGGCAAGAGTTGGAATACATATTGGGAAAGTCATATCCGGGGTGTTACAACACTCCACCACTACGAAAGGATCTTGTCCCGAGATCTAGGACTGAAAGAACACCAGGTACTCAGAACGGAGGTGATCCTCGCATTCCCAGGTAGCTTCACGGTCGGAATGGTGTGACCACTTGACTTTGAGGAATTTGATTGACTTGTTGCGAGTCTTGCGTTCAGTCTCTTTAAGAATAGCAACTGAGTGCTCACGATAGGAGAGATCTCTTGGAGCTCAATGTCCTCGAAGTTGACGGTGCGGTCAGGAGTCTTGAAGCACTTACGGAGCTGAGAGACATGGAACACGTCATGAACATTTGCAAAGTTTGAAGGAAGCTCGAGTTGATAGGCGAGATCGCCTCTCTTGCTGACAATCTTGAAAGGTCCCACGTATCTGGGGGCAAGCTTCCCTTTGATACCGAAGCGACGAGTACCTTTCATAGGAGAGACGCGGAGGTAAACATGATCTTCGATCTCGAAAGCCAAATCACGGTGCTTACTATCATAGTAGCTCTTCTGGCGGGATTGGGCAGCTTTGAGGTTATCTCGAATGACTTTGCACATTTCCTCTTCCTCTGTGATTAAGTCATTTCCGAGAAGCTGATGTTCACCGGTTTCAGACCAGTTGAGAGGGGTACGGCACTTCCTGCCATACAGAATTTCAAATGGGGCCTTTCCCGAACTTGCTTGAAAACTGTTGTTGTAGGAGAATTCAGCATATGGAAGACAATCCTCCCACTTCATGCCGAAGGAGATCACACAAGCCCTGAGCATATCTTCAAGAATCTGGTTGACACGCTCGATTTGACCGCTTGTTTGAGGATGGAAAGCTGTGCTGAAGCGGATGTTGGTGCCCATGGCCTTCTGAAAAGAATCCCAAAACTTGGAGGTAAAGATGCTGCCACGGTCTGAAAGAGATCACTTGTGGAATACCGTGCAGAGAGACAATTCGAGAGGTATAGAGTTCCGCCAATTGAGCTGCAGTGATTGACTCTTTGATAGGAAAAAAGTGAGCCACTTTGGTGAGTTTGTCGATGACAACGAATATAGCATCATTGCCACAATTGGACTTTGGAAACCCAGTCACAAAGTCCATCTCAATGTGGTCAAACTTCCATTCTGGAATGGCAAGAGGTTGGAGGAGACCAGCTGGCCTTTGGTGTTCCGCCTTCACTCTTCTGCAAACATCACACTCATTCACGAATTGAGCAATCTCGCGCTTCATTCGAGTCCACCAATAAGCCTGCTTGAGGTCCTGATACATCTTCGTGCTCCCAGGGTGGATGGAGAGGAGAGAATTGTGAGCCTCATTCATGATCACTTTACGAAGGTCACCTTTGGGTACAACAATACGATCCTCGAAGAAGAGAGTATCCTTGTCATCAAGGCGGTAGCACTTGTACTTGGGTTGACTCTTGGCAATCTCAATCTTCACCTTCTTCATCATAGCTTCAAGAAGATGGGCTTGGCGAATCTGGTCTTCCAAGGTAGGAGAGACTTGAAGGTTGGCGAGGAAACCTTGAGGAACAACTTGCAGATTAAGTTTGAGGAAAGCTTCACAAAGCTCGGGTTGATAAGGCTTGAGAATCAGACTGTTGCAATAAGCCTTCCTGCACAATGCGTCAGCAATCACATTGGCCTTGCCTGGAGTATACTCGATACTTGGATTATACTATTGAATCATTTCGACCCATCGAGTTTGCCCGAGGTTGAGATTAGGCTGAGTGAAGATGTACTTGACTCTTGTGGTCAGTGAAGATGTCCACTTTTCTTCCCAATAAGAGATGTCTCCAAGTCAAAAGAGCATGCACAACTGCCGCCAACTCGAGGTCATGAGTGAGGTAGTTATTCTCATTGGGCTTCTACTGGCGAGAGGTATAAGCAACAACTTTCTTCTCTTGCCATCAACACTGCGCCAAGACCTTGGAGAGAGGCATCACAAAAGACCTCGTACGGCTTGGATTCATCAGGCGGAGTCAGAACTGGAGCAGTGATCAATTTCTCTTTCAAAGTGTTGAAAGCAATGTCACACTCCGGAGACCAAACGTACTTGACGTGCTTCTGGAGAAGATTAGAGAGAGGCTTCGCGATCTTAGAAAAGTTTTCAACGAATCTTCGGCAGTAGCTTGCGAGACCGAGGAAGCTACGGAGTTGCTTCACGTTCTGAGGAGGTTCCCAATTCACAATTGCAGACACCTTCTCAGGATTCACCGCAATGCCCTTGGCAGAGATGATATGAACAAGATAAAGAACCTCATCGAGCCAAAATTCGCACTTGGAGAACTTGGCGTAGAACTTGTGTTCTCTGAGCTTATCGAGTACCAAACGCAAGTGCTTGGCATGATCTTCCTTGTTCTTCAAGAAAACCAGAATGTCGTCGAGATAGACCAAAACGAAGTCATTGGTGTAGGCGTTGAAGATGAAGTTCATCATGCGAGAGAACGTCGGAGGAGCGTTGACGAGGCCAAAAGACATGACAGTGTATTCATATGAACCATAGCTTGTCCTGAAAGCCGTCTTGGGAATATCTTGCTCACGGATTCGAATCTGATGATAACCCATACGGAGATCAAGCTTGGAGAATACTTGGGCACCTTTGAGTTGTTCGAACAGCTCATTGATGTTGGGAAGTGGGTATTTGTTCTTGATGGTCTTCTTGTTCAATGGACGGTAATCAACACAAAGTCGGTCCATTCCATCCTTCTTCTTCACAAAAAGAACACCACAACCCCACGGAGAAGAACTAGGCCGGATGAGACCCATTCTCTCTTGAATATCGAGTTGCTTCTTTAGCTCCTTCAACTCTTCAGGTCCGAGCTTGTAAGGATGCTTGCACACTGGTTACGTTCCAGGCTCAAGATCGATGACGAATTCAACTGGCCGGTGCGGAGGCATTCCTGGAAGCTCTTCTGGAAAGACGTCTGGATATTTGCAAATGACTGGAATTTGCGAGATAGCATCCAGTTCACCCATCTCATTGAGAGAAAACAGACGGATGGTATTATCCCGAACGGCAAGAACAATTACATCCTCAGACGAATGAGTCAATTGAATCTGCCTGGCTGCACAATCAAGATGCGCCTTGTGCTTAGAAAGCCAATCCATTCCGAGAATAAGATCAATATCCGAATTACCAAGAACCACCGGAGAAGAAAGAAACTTGTAGTCTCCCAACGTGATAGAGAAATCAGGAGCAACCAAACTAGAAGTCAAAAGCTTGCCGGGAGAAACAACTTGCATGACTTTGGGCATTATCTCAGTATCAACATTGTGCTTCGATGCAAAAGGGCATGACAAGAAAGAATGCGATGCCCCAGTATCAAAAAGTACTTTTGCAGGAACATCGTTAACAGGAAGGTTACCCATGATGATATCTGACGAGTCCTCTGCCTGAGCTGCATTCATCAAGTTGACCTTGGCGTGCTTGGGGTTATGCTTGACCACAGCTGTACTTGCCGATCTCATAGGAGGAGGAGGAGGAAGGCGCCTCTGGTTGAAACACTTGTTGGCATAGTGACCCTTCTGTTGGCACTTGTTGCACTGACCTCTGAAAGCGGACGGTGATACGGAGCACTCGATCTTGGAGCTTGAGACGAAGTCTTGTTCTGAAAGCCAGGGTTGGGTGGGTGGGAAGATCCACTGCCACCTTTGCTCTTCTGCTGATACGGCTGACGGAACGGAGGAGGAGGAAGCCAATACTTCTTTTGCTTGGCCACTTGAGTAGAGGAAGAAGGAGTAGCATCTCTGACTCGCTTCTTGGAAGCATCACACCTCAGTTGAGTAGCCTCTTGCTTCAATGCCATGTTGTAGAACTCATCGTACCTCAAGGGTTCAAAGAGAACAAGAGCTAGCTGAATTTCTTCTCTGAGACCACCCCTGAACTGGTATATCATGCTCTTCTCATCAGGTATGTTCTGCTTGGCAAAGCAGGCAAGCTTCTGGAACAACTTGTTGTAGTCATAGACAGACAAAGAACCTTGCTTTAGGTTGCGGAATTCCTCACCCTTGCTTTCAACCATGCTCTGAGGGATATGGTGAGCTCTGAAATCTTGACGGAATTCATCCCAAGTAATAACACGTCCACCTCTGGAATCCTTGTACTACTGGAACCATTCTGCAGCTTGATCTTTGAGTTGGAAGAAAGTGAACTTGACGAAGTCCTCAGGCCTGACGTTACTGCACTCGAAATGCTTGCATAGATCCACGAGCCAATCGTCAGCATCGGTTGCCTCAACACAATTGCTGAAAGTCTTTGGCCTGTTAGCAAGGAACTGGTTGAGTGTAGCAAAGTGATTCTGATTGTTGCCTTGGTTCCCTTGGTTGCCTTGATTGTGCTCTTGGAGAATTTGCATGATCAACTGTGTGTTTGCATTGGTTGCGGCCATCACAGCTTGCCATGCCTCCGGAGGAGGTGGAGGTGGTGGCAGATCCTGATTCTGATTCTGATTGGTGCTCTTAGCGGGAGCCATCCTGAAGAGGTTGACCACCATTAGCACATAGACAGATAAATGAAGCTGAATCCAACGGAATGAAAATTGCAACATATAGTCTTCACATCCGAACAAAATGAACGAATGCATTCCTCTTAAAATGGTCACATATCCATAAATTGAGAAGCCACTTAGAATTTAGGTAGAGAAATAAATCAACAAGGTACGGATCAAGAACGAACAATCGGTAAGAAATCCCAATCTCAAACCAAGTATCCGTGGAAGAAGGACTAGAGCTACGAGAATTCCCACCTATGAAACTCCCAAACCTTTCCGGTTATGCAATCAGGTGTTGGGGATACAGGGGAAGCATAATATCTCACCCAAATCTAGCAAATCCTACATCCAGCTGTATCCATCCTTCAACACATAACCGAGAAAACTTCGGAAACCATCTACCTCAACCTTTGAAAAGCATCCGTTATACAAGTTATAGCGATACTCCCGAACTCCCGCCCCAGTACTGGGTGGCGTCGAGGTTATCTCACCAACGAACTACATAAAAGAGATTTTCGATGTCGGCGTACTAAACTCAGGTATTCCAGAACTGCAATGATAAAATTATGACGACAACACCTCAGAGCTCAACTCCCCGGGACACTTCCACAAAACCCCTGACAGGAGGCACCAAGACAATGTTCTCGTCATAAAACCATCGGAACGATTCCAAGATACCCGCATGATCCTAAATTTTTTTTTGTGAAATTTGAGAAGAGAAGAGTCAAAACTCTACGTCAGGATGCCTTACCAGAGCGATGAGGAGACTGGGAAGTAAAAAGAATTTCTAAACTCTCCGATGTATAATTCCTAAATGACTCAAAACATTTTTCTAGACATAACTCGGCCACTAATAACAATCAAGCAATGGGGCTCCTAAGGTCGGGGAAGGCTCTGATTACCAACTTGTAACACCCTTGATGCGACTATATCTCCCACGTGTCGAGGCACGACTTAGAGGCATAATCGCATTGAAGGCATATGTCGCAAGTTAGGCAATCTTCACAACATCCCATATAATATAGATAATAAAAGGGGAGATAACATAGTTGGCTTACACTCGCCACGTCAATCAAGTACATACATAATGTTACATTATTCAAACACTCATGGCCCGACTACGGCGCCAAAATAAAAGATAACCCAACATGCGACACGGTCCCGATCACTCCCAACTGGGCACCACTACTGATCATCAGGGAAAGACACGTAGTATCGTTGAGAGTCCTCGTCGAACTCGCACTTGAGCTCGAGCGCATCACCTGGAGCGGAATCATCAGGCCCCGCATCTGGTTTAATAGTAATCTGTGAGCCACAGGGACTCAGCAATCTCGCACCCTCGTGATCAAGACTATTTAAGCTTATAGGTAAGGCAAGGTAAATATGTGGAGCTGCAGCAAGCGACTAGCATATATGGTGGCTATCCTGTTCGCAAAAGAGAGCGAGAAGAGGAGGCAAAGCACGAACGAATAACTAGAGGACAACCTGCGCAAGCATTACTCCAACACCGTGGTCACTTCCCGGACTCCGCCGAGAAGAGACCATCACAGTAACTCACACTGTTGATTCATTTAAATTAAGTTAAGGTTCAAGTTATCTACAACCGGACATTAACAAATTCCCATCTGCCCATAACCGCGGATACGGCTTTCAAAAGTTCAAATCCCTGCAGGGGAGTTCCAACTTAGCCCATGACAAGCTCTCACGATCAACGAAGGAATAGACCTCCTCCCGAGACGTTCCGATCAGACTCGGTATCTCGGTTCTTCAAGACACTTCGACAGGTTAAAACAAGACCAGCAACACCGCCCGAATGTGCCGACAAATCCCGATAGGAGCTGCACATATCTCGTTCTCAGGGCACACTCAGATGAGACATCCTACGAGTAAAACCAACCCTCAAGTTGCCCCGAGGTGGCCCCGCAGTCTACTCGGTCGGACCAACACTCAGAGGAGCACTGGCCCCGGGGGGAGGGTTTAAATAAGATGACCCTCGGGCTCCGGAAACGCAAGGGAAAAAAAGGCTAGGTGGCAAATGGTAAAACCAAGGTTGGGCATTGCTGGAAAAGCTTTAATCGAGGCGAACTATCAAGGGGTTCCCATTATAACCCAACCGCGTAAGGAACGCAAAATCTGGGAACATAACACCGATATGACGGAAACTAGGGCAACAAGAGTGGAACAAAACACTAGGCGAGAGGCCGAGCCTTCCACCCTTTATCAAGTATATAGATGCATTAAGATAACATGTCAATATAATGATATCCCAACAAGTAAATAATGTTCCAACAAGGGACGGTCTCCAATCTTCACCTGCAACTAGCAACGCTATAA
The DNA here is from genome assembly GCF_018294505.1 of Triticum aestivum. Lineage (NCBI taxonomy): Eukaryota > Viridiplantae > Streptophyta > Magnoliopsida > Poales > Poaceae > Triticum > Triticum aestivum. The sequence continues at coordinate 380,266,075 of NC_057803.1, read as the reverse complement.
GAGGGGCTGAGCAAAGCGGTAACATAGCCAATCAACGGTTTGCTAGGACATGGTGGGTTAGAGGTTTGACATGGCAATTTGGGAGGCTTGAAAGCAATTGGTAGGCATCGTAGCATTGGTATAGCGAAAGAGCGAGCATCTAGCAAAGCAAAGATAGTAGTGATTTCAAGGGTATGATCATCTTACCTGCAAAGTTGTCAGAGTTGACTGGATCCTCGAAAGCAAACTCAACGGGCTCCTCGTTAGCGAAATCGTCTCCCAGCTCTACCCAAACAAGACAAACAAGCAAACGGAGCACAATCAACCACGTGGAAAGCTCAAACAATATGATGCAAGGATGATATGCTATGCGGGATGCGATGAAGGATGGATATGCAAGATGTGACAAGGACCTGTCCTCAACATGGAAATCCAAGTGTGCCACTGGAAAGATGAGATGAAATCGCTTGAAAATGATATAAAGAACGCCGGAATCGGAGTTACAGTTTGGAAATGGCAAGCAATTCAAATATGACCACGTTCTGCGATTTACAGCAAGTAGCCATCTAAATGCAACAAGATGAACATGCTACAACACCCAAACATGACAAAAAAAATACATGGCAGGGATGCATTCAAGATGCTTAACAAAAGTCTAGCACTGAGCTACGGCCAATTCATCCATTAACAGGTTCAAACAAGCATGGCAAAAATGCATATGGTAAACAGATCTCAAACTTGGTGAAATTAACACTTGTCTGGAATTTCAGATCAGATAGCACTCTTTGGAGCAATAAAACTACATGCTACAGGACCTGAACATGGAAAAATAAAGCATGGTATGGAGCTACTCAAAGAGCTTAACAAAAGTCCCTTAGTGACCTTGAGCCAAAAGGGATCAGAAAATACAATTGCAAGCATGTGAACATGGCAAAAACATAATCAGTTCTCAGACTCGGTGAAAACTGGAGCATGCTGAAACAGATATCAAGTAGGCATGTTTACGAGCTCGATGCACTCACTACAGATCAAGTCATGACAAACTAAGCATACACCCATCAAGAATACACAAAATGCAAGCTAGACATGGCAAGAACAATAGCATAGCATGCACGGATCAACTACAACATCCTCGGCAAAATCGCTAACAAGTAGACAATCTGCCCAGATTCACGAAATAGCAAAAGTAGAGCTCGATTGACTCAAGCTAGGGTGCTCCATAATTGCAAACAAAGACATGGATGGATAGATCACTATAAGATTAACAAAACATCCTTACTGATCATCCTCAAAAGAGGCACGGATCACTAGGAAACAACATGAACATATGACCATATGAGATAAACAGATCAAGGACTTAGTGGAAATGCTAAGTCCCTGGAATCAGCATTACCAAGTGCCTCACTTTGCAAGCTTGTACTAGTCACCACACACATCACAAAAATACACGGGTTGCACCTCTGGAAAGATGGAAAACCCCTTAACAAAACATATGTAGAGCTCATGGGCATATCATGCACACAATAATCATGGCAAAAATGACAAATCTCTAAATGGAGCAGCAGATCTGACAATTATCTCAAGTAGCCCTCTTCTAACAGCATTTCGGGCATCAAGATGAACCCAAATGAAAAAGATGCAATGGAATGAAATGATGAACTCTCTGAGACCAACATTTTGATATGCTATATGCAAGAATCGGAGCTATTGATGCAAAGTTACGATGCAATGAAGATGGGCACATGGATCTGAAATCTCAGGACTTAGGGAAAAATCAACCTCTCACAGATCTCAGATCTAGAGTTTGATCCGAATGCACGCAGGCCGAGGCGGGCTGGGTCTTCGCCAGAGAAGAGGGCAGGGAGGACGGCGGTGAACGACACCGGCGAGGCGGTGGCTGGCACCGGCGACCGGAGGCGAGCGCGGTGGCGGCGGATAAAGGCGGCGGCGCCGGCGACGTTCGGCGGTGGTGCGGCGGTGCACCGGCGAGACGAGGCGGCCGGCGTGCGGCTCCGGCGACGTCGAACGATGTGCCGGCGAGAGGCGCGGCCACGGGATCCACGGGCACGGGCGGATCTAGGCGGCGCGGGGCAAGGGAGCCTGGCGGCGCGCGGCGGATAGGCCGCGGGGGCCGGTCTCGGGCCTGGCAGGCCCTCGCGGTCGGCGGCAAAGTGGGCGTCGCCCAGGACACGTGGCACGCGCGGATTGGTCGTCGGCGGTGGGCGGACACGTCCGCTCCGTCCGGACGTGTCCGGCGGTGGCGGAGGAGATATTTTTTAGGGTTTCGAGAAGGGGATCCGAGATTTTCGAGGAGGGGGCTTTAAATAGAGGTGGAGGGAGCTAGGAGAGTCCAAATGAGGTGCGGTTTTCGGCCACGCGATCGTGATCGAACGCTCTAGATGATGGAGAGGGTTTTGGTGAGTTTTGGGCCAACTTTGAGGGGTGTTGGGCTGCAACGCACACGAGGCCTTTTCGGTCCCTCGGTTAACCGTTGGAGTATCAAACGAAGTCCAAATGGTACGAAACTTGATAGGCGGTCTACCGGTAGTAAACCAAGGCCACTTGGCAAGTCTCGTTCCAATCCGGAAATGTTTAATCCCCACACACGAAAGAAAGGTAGAAATGACCACCGGAGGAGAACGAAGCGCCGGAATGCAAAACGGACAACGGGGAAAATGCTCGAATGCATGAGATGAACACGTATGCAAATGCGATGCACATGATGACATGATATGAGATGCATGACAACGAAAACAACACATAGAGACAAAAACCCGAACCCGAGAAAATAAAATAACTTAAGGCCGGAAACGGCAAGAGTTGGAATACATATTGGGAAAGTCATATCCGGGTTGTTACATCCCGTTAGTGGCAGAATTTCAACTCAAGCTTTGTGATGTTTTATATAAGCCCACAACAAGCTTATCCTTTCGTTGTTGATAATCCAACAACTCCGTTCTAGTATTCACTGTAAGCGTGCTCTTTCAAGACCTTGTTTTCCTCCTTTCATTCCATTCAATTCTTTCATTTCTTCCGGAGGCATTGTGATGTTGCTCTCTTCGACCCATCATCCCATTTTTGTCAAAGATCATGTTCTTTCCTTTGCTTATCCATTCAACTGGAGTGTCCTGCCCTTCATTCAAGTTCTCTCATCTTATCAAGTTTTGCCTCCCTTCTCAACCGGAGTGCTGTCTGAAATCTTTCTTACCCCTTGTGCCATTCTTTCAATAGTTCTGGAGGCAGTGTGTTGTTGATTTCATCAAGTATCCTCTCATCTTGTCAAGTTCATGTTAAATTCCTTCCATTTACAGTCGAAGTGCTGTCCAAATTATATCATCCATATTCCTTCTCTATCTTGTTTTAACCGGAGTGTTGTGTCTATCATTCCTCTTCTAATCGGAGTCTCATCCAAGTGCTTTCATTTTGCCAAGTTCATATTCTATGCCTTCCATTTTTCAACCAGAGTGGTTTCAAATTCTTTCTTGCCCCTTGAGCTCTTGATTCACGTGTTTGCAACCTACAAGGTTCTCATAATGTTCCTTGTTCCTCTTGTCCAACGGACTATTTGCAATCTTGTTCACCTCAATGGTATTATTTCTTTCAATTTGCTCAACCTTTCAAGGTTTGATGGTTTCACTCGTATGTCAAAGAAGCACTTGTTTTACCTCTTCCTCTTCAGCTTCTCTCCGGTGCCATTCTTAGATCTCAGGCGAGATCTCTTGTAAGTGGAGAAGTGTTTTGACACCCCGAGATCGACGCTCCAGAAGCCTTCCTTGTTCTTCGTTGCTGTCGTGTGTTTTATTTTTGTTGTTGTTGCATTTATCATGTCATCTTGCATATTGCATCGCATGTTTTCATAAAACATGCGTCCATCGTTGTTCTCGTTTCTCCCTTTCCCTTCATCACCTTCTCTCGGACCGCTCTCTTCTCTCTCTTCTCTGAGCCATCAAACCCCTTTGCCTCCGTGGCCTTTTGTCAGACCCCCTCTCCGCATAGTTCTCAGACCCCCTCGCGCGTTCGAAAACTTCCCCGAACCCGACCCACTCAGTTGTCACCGTTGGATCCGGATCATCCCCAAACATCTATAAAACATCTGTGTTTTCTTGTTGGACTCTTCTAGCCTATTTTTCTCGAACCATCTGATTTTGATCAGAGGGTCTTAAACCTGCCCTGTCTAACCCACCTACCTATTTAATAGTAGACAACGCTAGAATTCCAGATGATGTCCCATCCATCCGATTGTAGCGCCGCCACCCGTGTCCAAACTCCACCTCGCAATCCTCCCAGCTCTCTAGATGCACCGCTTCCCCTCGTTTTCAGCACCGCCCAACCAGCTTCCTCCTCCCCGATCCAAAATCCAGCCAATCTGAAGCGCAACTCCTCCCCGCGTCGGTCCTCGATCGAGATCGAGAGGAGCGCCGAGCCTCAAGCCCCTGCGCTGTGCTCCTCCCGAGCCGGAGCTCCTGCCTTGACCTCACCTCCACCTTGTCACGTGATATGTCTCCGTCGTATCTACTTTTCCAAACACTTTTGCCCTTGTTTTGGACTCTAACTTACATGATTTGAATGGAACTAACCCGGACTTACGCTGTTTCAGCAGAATTGCCATGGTGTTATTTTTGTGCAAAAAATAAAAGTTCTCGGAATGACCTAAAAATCAACGGAGATTATTTTTGGAATATATATAAAAATACTGGAAGAAGAATCCGCATCCGAGGGCCCACACCCTGTCCACGAGGGTGGGGGGCGCGCCTACCCCCCTGGCGCACCCCCTGCCTTGTGGGCCGCCTGATGCTCCACCGACGTCCATCTTGACTCCATATATTCGTGTTCGGGGAGAAAAAAATCAGAGAGAAGGATTCATCGCGTTTTACGATACGGAGCCACCGCCAAGCCCTAAACTCTCTCGGGAGGGCTGATCTGGAGTCTGTTCGAGGCTCCGGAGAGGGGAATCCGTCGCCATCGTCATCATCAACCTTCCTCCATCACCAATTTCATGATGCTCACCACCATGCGTGAGTAATTCCATCATAGGCTTGCTAGACGGTGATGGGTTGGATGAGATTTATCATGTAATCGAGTTAGTTTTGTTAGGGTTTGATCCCTAGTATCCACTATGTTCTGAGATTGATGTTGCTATGACTTTGCTATGCTTAAGGCTTGTCAGTAGGGCCCGAGTGCCATGATTTCAGATCTGAACCTATTAAGTTTTCATCAATATATGTGAGTTCGTGATCCTATCTTGCAAGTCTATAGTCACCTATTATGTGTTATGATCCGTTAACCCCGAAGTGACAATAATCGGGATACTTACCGGTAGTGATCATAGTTTGAGGAGTTCACGTATTCACTATGTGTTAATGCTTTGGTCTGGTACTCTGTTAAAAGGAGGCTTTAAGATCCCTTAGTTTCCAATAGGACCCCGCTGCCACGGCAGGGTCGGACAAAAGATGTCAAGCAAGTTCTTTTCCATAAGCACGTATGACTATATTTGGAATACATGCCTACATTACATTGATGAACTGAAGCTAGTTCTGTGTAACCCTATGTTATAACTGTTGCATGATTGATCGCATCCGACATAATTCTCCATCACCAATCCAATGCCTATGATCTTTTGATATATTGATCTTCGCTTATTTACTTTTTCGTTGCTACTGTTACAATCACTATAAAACCAAAACTGCTACCGTTACTTTTACCACTGTTACCACTACTATCATATTACTTTGCTACTAAATACTTTGCTGCAGATATTAAGTTTTCAGGTGTGGTTGAATTGACAACTCAGCTGCTAATACTTGAAAATATTCTTTGGCTCCCCTTGTGTCGAATCAATAAATTTGGGTTGAATACTCTACCCTCGAAAACTGTTGCTGATGAGGATATCACTCCTCGGATACACACAAAACTCCACTGGATATACAAGGACCGATCACTAGAGCTCGAGCGCGACAATTGAATTTAGAGGTGAGCTCGTTCCTAAGCACTTCTTTATATGTTCCTAAGAATAGATTGCTACCTAATGATTATATTATGATTAGGAACCATGGAGAGCACCAGGATATACTTGGAGAGGGGCTTGGAGGTGGAGAGGACCAAGGGCATCCAAGTCAAGGTGGAGGCCCAAACAAAGTTGACTTCGAGTCTGTTTCGGAGTCCAGAGCAGCCCGCACTAAAACGGTTGTCCAGGTTGCATACGGGCTCGGTTTTGGATGTTCTATATATGCACGGATAGCTGAGAAGATAACCTTTCCAATGGCGCTGGTCCCATGGTCAAATTCCTCCTGAATCAAAGGGAATCATCGAAACAAAAGACGTCCAGAATCTGTCTCGGTGCTGCGCCACCGTTTTTGGCCTTTGGGCCATGTATCTTTTTGAGCCCAATTAGGGGCGTGACCAGAGGGTTCTTGGTTAACCCTAGACCATATTTACAGCCGCCGGTGCTTAGGTTAGGGTCGGGTTTTGCTTAGATTATCCTGTCAAGAATAGTTTCGCCTTTTGTTGGTTTGTGAGACCCCAACTTCGAGAGATTAATCATACATCTGCAATTTGGTTGCAATTGTTTCTTGTTCTTGCTTGTGTTCTTCGATTCGCAGGCAAGTATTAGCCTTCTTGGCCAGGTCGACCATGCATCGCCGGTCGATAACCAGAGGAGACGTGGTGCTGCGGGGTTCAGAATGTGTTGTTCGGAAGCCGAATCGAGTTGTGTCAAGTTTCCACCAAATCGAGAGTTATCAGAACCTTTCGGAAGGTCGGGACACCCTTGTTCATCTTTCGATGAGAGAGAGAGATAACTACGATTTTTGGTGGGATTTGACCCTCACGATCCGGCTACCAACCGTACAAGGAGAACCGTACACGACTGATATCCACGGCAATCGCTGAACCAACTCCACGGCGTTATCGACCGAGCCAACAACGCGATCAACCTATCCACAAAGGATTTTTTTTCATGCAAGCAAATCGAAGAACATGAAAGAAAATAATAGCCAAGCAACCTGAAATTGCGAATATGCTAGATGGAATAATATCACAAGATGAGGTTCCCATAAGATGTCTTGACGGTCGCACTAGCCGCTACGAGTGAAGACAAATAAAAATAGCAATAGCTAAACTTCTCTAAACAAAACCCGAGTCTAAACCCTAACAGATGACGACTATTTATTAATTACAGAGATGCGTTCGATCCAGATTGCAGCGACCACCATGGACGTGTTGGACCATCCCAACTCCTTCGTGAGGCTCACGCCAGCGACAACAAATATTGGCCCACGCTGGCCCACCTATTGGCTGCTCGTTGCATGCATTGCATGTTGGCAGGACTTGTTGGACGTTGCTATGCATGCTCAAGGGCCCACCGTCTTGATTGATTTTTACATGTTGATTGGAGGCCGCATCATGACCGTGGAACTTTGGTAGTGCTAGTGCATGCATACGCACACACACCTGTATGCATCTACTGATAAACGTCTTCAGACGCTCTTCTTTAATTCTGCACACAATAACTAAATGTATGGTATATTTGTATCCATTACTAAAACAAAGAATTAAATACTTGCTATTAGAAATCACCTAAAAATATGTCGTTTAATATTTATAGATGCAACTATGTCCACATCATTCCTCCTTTCTTGAAAACAAAGCCGTCCTCGACTTTCACCTATCTGAAACGCATCATAAAGCAAAGCAAGAATATATGCAAGATATATAGGCCGCTCAAAAGGTGTTAGCTCATAAGGGTGCCATAAATTTGTAATAACGCTATTAGAAATATTATGAGAAGTTTTGTCCTACACAGAGTCTATGTATGAATTATGAGGACACAAATGGAATATTTGAGCATGCAGTATGTCTAGTTCAGAAGTTGGAACACTCAACGGGAAAATTTCAGAATTGATAGCAAGCATACTATGTATAGTACGATCCATTGACTTAGATTTCTCATCATTTATTATTTCATTGGAGTCATGGGAAGCAAGTTAATGGTTTTTCCTTCAAACACGAGAGTATACGAATTTGTTCTTCCATGATGGGTGACAGTCTTATCATATTGCCAAGGTCGACCTAACAATAAAGAATAAGCCTGTATAAGTACAACATTACAATCAACATAATCATGATATGGACCAAGTGTAAATTGTACTCGCACATGACGTGTTACCTTCAACTTACCACAGTCGTTGAACCATTGGATGTAATATGGATGGGGTTGCCTCGTAGTGGTGAGGCAAAGTTTCTCGACCATCTCTATACTCGCCAAATTAGTAGAGCTTCCACCATCAATGATCACACGAATGGAATGCCCTTTGACAACAAACTTATTTTGAAAAGATTATGACGTTGAGGCATCTCAACATGCCCCACCTGGGCACTAAGTACTCGCATGGTTACAAGGCTTGGGTACTGATCGGCCATCTCAGCATTAATATGTATCGCCTCTGTGTCATGCTCCTTAGTGTCACCTGCATTATTAGTGGCAAGCATAGCATGTGTATCTTCATCCAAATCACTAGAAGAGGAGTACTCACCATCTTCTCGCACAATGAATGTTTGTTTATTTGGGCTGTCCTTCATAAAGTGCCTGCCACCTTTGCATATATGACACTTCATGTCCCTTGTGCGTCCAGACGAAGTGGTGGGTGCTACAGAAATTGCTTTCGAAGCCTCGGATGATTGTGGAGCTGATTTTGAACTTGATGGGTGTGCACCATTGTGCAAGATAGGTGGTGTTGACTCAGTAGTGGACGGAACAGTAGGAGAGGGTGTCCATGATGAGCGGCGACCTGCAGAAAAGTTACCTCGTCCCTTGTTGTGTCGTCCCTGTACTTCCCTTTCAGCTTTACAAGCAAAATGAAACAAACGAGTAATATAATTGTACTCCTTATAATCCAATATATTATGAATATCACGATTCAAACCACCTAAAAATCTAGCCATCATAGCATCTTCGGTTTCAACTAAACCACATCGCATTAAGCCAGTTTGCAATTCTTGATAATAATCTAATACAGAAATACTACCTTGTTTTAAATGTTGCAATTCATGATCAAGGGCCCACCGTCTTGATTGATTTTGACATGTTCATCGGTGAAAGATTTACAGTTGTATTAGATTAGATTGTTTTCAGTCCTACAACCCACAAAAAAGCCAAAAAAATAGATTAGTTAATCCGCTACACCTACCTTTTTAGCCTCTAGCAATTTTTGCATCTAGTATTTGTAAGGTTGAATTTTTATTGCATTCATCTAATACAAATGCTGGTCTAGATTTGTTTTTGAGAAAATTGTCTACTAGATCGATCTTTCTTTTTGTCCACCGTAATTTCTTTGCCGAGCTCATCCAACAAAACAAACAAACAAGATTGCATCTCTTGATACATCCGAGATTCTCACAGGTTATTGCAATCCGCAAATCTGAGTCTGTTCACACAACTTTCCACGCCATACATCATCCATTGTGTTTTGTGCAATGCCAGACAACAGGCCTCTTTGTCTGCCATCCCGCGTTGCTACTCTATCTGCCACCCACCACCGATGCGTCTGCCTATTCCACGTCATTGTTCTCTTGTCCACCCACCACCGCTGTGTCTCCTTGTGTGTTGCCTGTACTACTGCACGTTTCCGTATCCATTAATTTCTAAGCTCGTACTAGTACGTGACTTGATCATTTGTAGTTGCACCTGCTTTGGTAGCCTCTTTCTCTCCTGTTTCATATTTGTGTCTATACTTGTTGGTACCAGCCTGGTTAAAAAAAGAAAAGAAAAAAGAGACAAAAAGAGAAAGGAAAAAAAGCAAAAAAAAAAATAGATAAAAACAGAGAAGAAAAAAGAGCAAAAAAATTGAGAAAAAGAGATCAGGCCGGCTAGCATATTTTTTTGGAGTGCTTTATTCTATTAGCTACTCTGTACATTATTTTTGGTGTGATTAGCACTCCATCTATTATATCTTTTCGAGCTTTGTCATACACTCGTTTGTACTTCACTTATATCTAGCTACTTAGAGCTGTCATATATTTTCATCGGCTTCCACTCATTTGATTCAGTATCTGGGCTTAGATTATTTTATCTCTTACTAGTCGACTGCTAGCACTAGTTTGGGCAATTATTCAACTTACATTACTTTTTGCTAAATTGTGCCACTGATATTGTGAGTTGAGAAGCCTTTGCCAAGTTACAGTTTTTTCTACCAATAAGTACATGTTCCGGCTCTACTGATTCCTGTTTATCGCTCAATCCAATCTTCATCGGTAGTTTGAAGCCAACACCAATGCGCCGATCACCACCTATTGCATTGGTAAGAACAAGTAAGAATTTGATACCAAGTTTGAGTGTGAGCGATTTTTCTCCACCATATCCTACTAGTTGATAGGGATTATACACTGTGTGTTTTTCTCTTTCGCTAACAATGGCACAGGAACAACCCACACTTGAGGGCCTAACCGCGGATGTGAAAGTCACTAGCGAGCGTCTCGCCCAACTTGAGATTGCTCAGATTGTGGCATAAGAGAGGCTCAAGGCCATAGAGGATGCAGAGGGTGTTGCGAACCCGCAGCTAAAGGACATCTTGTCACGTCCGGACGAGTTGCGGACTACAGCCGCCGTCAACAACAACATTGATCATCGCAACTCCACATGTGTTGCCGCTATTTCACAAGCTCGGCGTGTGCCTATGGGTCATCCACAACATCCAGCTACTGCCACCGATGTCGCCACCATTAACCAGCACCAACGAATTCCTCCCCGTGCCAATGAGGGACTTGGGGACAATTACGAGGATTATTCTGGTGACACCGAAGACGACCACCACAATGACCGTGCTCATCAACAACTGCGTTTCAACCGTCAAGGTATGGCACAAGGTCCGCACAGGTATGATGTTAGAGATTATGATCACTCTAGTGCTAAAATTAAATTTACTATGCCTACTTTCAATGGTAAATATAATCCAGATGTTTATCTTGATTGGGAACTTTTTGTTGAACAAAAATTTGCATGTCATGATATTCCCGAGTACCAAAGAGTTAGGGCAGCCACTAGTGAATTTACAAACTTTGCTTCTATTTGGTGGAGTGAGTATTGTCGTGTTAATGCGAACAATATACCTGCTACTTGGGATGCTTTAAAACGAGCTATGCGACAGCGTTATGTTCCTTCATATTATGATCGTGATAAACTAAATGAATTGCAACATTTAAAACAAGGTAGCAGTTCTATAGAGGAGTCTTATTAAGAATTGCAAACTGGCTTAGTACGATGTGGATTAGTTGAAACCGATGATGCTATGATGGCTAGATTTTTAGGTGGTTTGAATCGTGATATTCAGGATATATTGGACTATAAGGAGTACAATTCTATTACTCGTTTGTTTCATTTTGCTTGTAAAGCTGAAAGGGAATTACAGGGACGACGCAACAAGGGACGAGGTAATTTTTCTGCATGTCACCGCTCATCATGGACACCCTCTTCTATCATTCCGTCCACTACTGAGTCAACACCACCTATCTTGAACAATGGTGCACACCCATCAAGTTCAAAATCAGCTCCACAATCATCCGAGGGTTCAAAAGCAGTTTCTCTAGCATCCACCACTTCGTCTGGACGCACAAGCGACATGAAGTGTCATATATGCAAAGGTGGCAGGCACTTGATGAAGGACTGCCCAAATAAACAAACATTCATTGTGCGGGAAGACGGTGAGTACTCATCTGCTAGTGATTTGGATGAAGATACACGTGCTATGCTTGCCACTAATAATGCAGGTGACACCAAGGAGCATGACACGGAGGTGATACATGTTAATGCTGCGACGGCAAATCAATACCCAAGCCTTGTCACCATGCGAGTACTTAGTGCCCAGGTCGAGCATACTGAGATGCTTCAACGTCATAATCTTTTTCAAACTAAGTTTGTTGTCAATGGGCATTCCGTTCGTGTGATCATTGATGGTGGAAGCTGCAATAATTTGGCAAGTATAGAGATGGTCAAGAAACTTTGCCTCACCACTACGAGACACCCCCATCCATATTACATCCAATGGTTCAACGACTGTGGTAAGTTGAAGGTAACACGTCGTGTGCGAGTAATGTACACTTGGTTCATATCATGATTACGTTGACTGTGATGTTGTACCTATGCAAGCTTATTCTTTATTGTTAGGTCGACCTTGGCAATATGATAATAGTGTTGTCCATCATGATAGAACAAATTCGTATATTCTCGTGTTTGAAGAAAAAACCATTAACTTGCTTCCCATGACCCCTGATGAAATAATAAATGACGAGAAAGCTAAATCATTAGATCGTACTATGCACATGATGCTTGCCATCGATTCTGAAATTTTTCCATTAAATGTCCCAACTTGTGCTCTGGATATACAGTGTGCCCAAATAGTTAATTTGCATCCATACCATTCATATGTAGACTATGTGTGGGATAAAATTTGTCATGATATTCATAATGGCGTTATTACAAAATTATCACCCCCTCATGCGCTAATGCCTTTGGAACGACCTATATGTGTTGCATATATTTTTGCTTTGCTCTATGATGTGTTTCAGATAAATAAAAGTCGAGGATGGCTTTGTTTTCAAGGAAGGGAGAATGATGTGGACATAGCTATCTTTGAAACATCTACGAATATTACATGGCAATTTATTAACCAGGTAGTTTCATTCTTTTGGGTATATTATTTTACTAACAAAAATACGATATTACACTCGTGTTGTGATTTACTTATACTCAGAAATAAAAGAATGAAAGGAGTGAGGGACTACTGTGTTTCAAAACCAGATGAAGTGATCCTTGCATGCATGCGCTCCATCTTCCATTCATTGCCACCGAACCATCCACTCCATACCATCCATCCACGATGTCACGTGCAGTGCAAGAGGACCAAAGGACTTTTGCTTTGAATCCAAAGATCAATATCGGCCACGTGGGCCATGGCACTTTGGGCTTCACCAAGTCTACTCGCGCGCCAGCTCTCAAGAAGGCCTGCGGCTTGGCCTGCCAACTGACCAGTGGACAACTTCCTTTGACCAGCAGTCCAAGCAGAACACGTCGACGTACTCGTTCGGCGCCGACTCTTAATACATAGACGTCATCTGTTAGGGTTTACACTTGGGTTTTCTTTAGAGAAGTTTAGCTATTGCTATTTTTATTTGTCTTCGCTCGTAGCGGCTAGTGCGACTGTTAAGATGTAACATCCCAAATTTTCAATTTGGATTGTTATACATAGATCATTCTTGCATATCATATTTTATTGCATTTCGTCTCCTGATCCTCGAAATCCTAAGCAACTCAAGGACCTTTGGAGAGAGTTGGGGATTTCCCAGATTTCATATTTGATTTTTATCAAATATTGAAACAAGGACTTTTGGTTTTAATTATTTTTCTCTTCGAAAATATTTCATATTAAAATATATGAGAGGAGATAATATGACTCCTCCAAAATAATTGAAATATTGGAGGAAAAATATTAAAATCAAATATTTGATTTTATTTGCATTAGAAAAATTGCATATTTTCAAAATTGCATTTTAGGGCCAAGAAAATGTTCATCTCGTTCTAATATTTATTTAGACGAAGAAAATTTGTTTTGGCATTTTTAGATTTTTATTTTATTTTCTAGGATTTTTATTAGTTTCAGCGGAAATATATTAAAAAAAGGTTTCTTGACCCAGCTGGGCCGAAGCCCAACCAGCCCGTCCCGGCCGTCTCCCTCGCGCGTGCGCCGCCCTGCATAGCTCGGACGCCGAGGGGAGTCCGAGCCGGACTCCTCCCCGGGCGCCCCCTTGCCCAAGCAAGCCGCCGCCCCCACCCCCTTTAAAGGCCGGCGCCGAGCCCCGCCACCACCACTGTGACGCCCGGATAATTAGGCTACAGTAATTCCACGCGAATGATGCCACGTCACCACGATTACTGCTGCTAAGCTATCGTTAGGACAAAACCGGTCCAAAATTCAAAATTCAAATTAATGATAACAATAAAAGTTTGCAAAAATTAAAACAAAAATGTTTGGATTGTACTAAATATTACAAAGGTAATGATGGTGCAACAAACCCATTTTTATAAAATGCCTAAGTAATTTAAAATGATTTAAAACAGAAGAGTAAAATAATTAAAAGGTATAAAAAAACAAAACAAAAGAAAAGGGACCCCCCCATGGGCCAACCGGCCCAGCTGACAGCCAGGCCATCCCATTGGCCTAGCCGGCCGACCCACCCCACTCCCTTATCCCCTCACACCCGCTAACCCTAACCCCCCCGTCGCCCCACTTTCCCCCCTCTCGATCCAATCTGGATTGAGGAGACCCCCACTCCCTCGTCCCTCTCGCCCCCCCCCGATCTGGATCGGGGCTCACC
>NC_057803.1:380240225-380251310 GCF_018294505.1 Triticum aestivum | reverse complement strand
GACCGCACCTCGCCCCGCCGCCACACGTCGCTCACCGCCGTCCTCCACCTCCTCCCCGTTCCTGGACCGGGAAGTGCCCCCGACGCCGTGCGCCGCACCATCGCCGCCCGGAGCTTCGCTCCTCGCTGGACCTCCCCGACCGCCTCCCCACCGGACTGCCTCCTCGACGCAGTCGTCGTCCTCGTCCTCCACCACGAGCACCACTGCCCTGGACCCTACATCCCTCCGTGAGCGCCATCCCCATCTCCCTCTCTCCCCGTCGTCGCGGTTGCCATTCTCCGCACGAGCACACGCTCACTCGCCGTCGCCCCTCGCCCGTGCGTGGCCACGCGCCCGCGCTGTCCCGTCGTGGTCACCGCCCCTCTTGGCTCCAGCGCGCGCGGACCGCACGCGCCCGTCCCCGACTTCTCCCTCGCGTGCCCGCTTGCTTCGGGCGACGCCCGCTGCAAACCACCCCCCCTGAGCTCTGTCCACGCCCGCGCTTCCCTGGAGCGCGCCGACACCCGCGCTTGCCGCCACCGGCCACGGCCACCACCGAAGCCCCCCTGCTACCCGTGCCTCCCGCTCGCCGGTCCGGTCCCCACTCCGGCCACCACCTGCGGCCTCCTCCTTCCCGCGCTACTCCTCATCGCTGCGCCCCGCGGCCACCTCCGCTGCCTCCCTTGGCCGGCGCCTGGGCCACCGGCGCCCAGCCGCGTCGGGCCATGGCCTCTGCCTGCGGTCGGGTGCCCGTAGCGCCCGTTCGGGCCACCCCGCACCCGTCGCCCGTTATGCCCCAGGGCCTATGACATATGGGCCCGCCCCAGAATGGTTTTATAAAAAAAGAGAATTAATAATAATAATAATAATAATAAATTTAATTAATTAATTAATTAAATTAATTAACTAAATTAATCCTGCTTAGTTAACCTAATTAACTAGTTAGTTAATTAAACAGTAATTAGATTAGCTAAGTCCTAACTAACTAAACAGTCAATGACAGCTGGGACCCACACGTCAGGTTAACTAGTCAACCCTGTTGATTTCTGACATCAGCATGACATCATGCTGATGTCATAAATCCATTTTTGAATTAATTTAAATAATTAATTAAATCTCAAAAACTAATAAAATCTTTAGAAAATCATATCTTTTAATCCATAACTCGGATTAAATTATTTTCAACATGAAAGTTGCTTAGAACGACGAGACGATTCCGGATACGCAACCCGTTCGTCCGCCACACCCCCCTAACCTATCGAACTCGCAACTTTCCCCCTCCGGCTCCTCTGCCCGAAAACACGGAACCCCGGGAATACTTCCCGGATGCTTCCCCCCTTCATCGGCATCACCTCATACCGCATTAGAACACATCTAGCTCTGCCTGTTATCCTGTTATGCACTTGCTTGCTATGTATTTACTGTTTCTCCCCCCTCTTCTCTTCGGTAGACCCTGTGACGATGCTGATGCCCCAGTTCGACTACGGAGTTGACGACCCCTCTCTCTTGCCAGAGCAACCAGGCAAGCCCCCCCCTTGATCACCAGATATCGCCTATTATTCTCTATACTGCTTGCATTAGAGTAGTGTAGCATGTTACTGTTCGGTTATTCCTATTCTGTTGCATAGCCTGTCATTGTTGCTATAGTCATTGATACCCTACCCGCAATCCTAAATACTTAGTATAGGATGCTAGTTTATCATCATTGGCCCTACATCCTTATCAGTCTGCCTTGCTATACTATTGGGCCGTGATCACTCGGGAGGTGATCACGGGTATATACTATACATACATACATACTGTACAGATGGTGACTAAAGTCGGGTCAGCTCGAAGAGTACCCGCGAGTGATTCACGGATTGGGGGCTGAAAGGACCTTTGGCCCGACGGCCCTCTGTGTGGATCTTTGTGGCGGAGCGACAAGGCAGGTTGAGACCACCTAGGAGACAGGTGGGCCTGGCCCTGGTCGGCGTCCGCGGTTGCTTCATAATAACACGCTTAACGAGATCTTGGTATTTGATCTGAGTCTGGCCATTTGGTCTATACGCACTAACCATCTACGCGGGAGTAGTTATGGGTATCCCGACGTCGTGGTATCAGCCGAAGCACTTCGTGACGTCAGCGACTGAGCGGGGCGCGCCGGATTGGAACGTAAGCCTGCTCTTGTATTAAGGGGGCTAGTTCTGCTTCCGGCCGCCCACGCAACGTGCAGGTGTGCTAAGGACGATGGGCCCAGACCCCTGTGCGCTTAGGTTTAGACCAGCGTGTTGACCTCTCTGTTGTGCCTAGGTGGGGCTGCAACGTGTTGACCTTCCGAGGCCGGGCATGACCCAGGAAAGTGTGTCCGGCCAAATGGGATCAAGCGTGTTGGGTTATGTGGTGCACCCCTACAGGGAAGTTAATCTATTTGAATAGCCGTGATCTTCGGTAACAGGACGACTTGGAGTTGTACCTTGACCTTATGACAACTAGAACCGGATAATTAATAAAACACACCCTTCCAAGTTCCACAGACAACCCGGTGATCGCTTTTCCATAGGGCGACGAGGAGAGGATCGCCGGGTAGGATTGTGCTATGCGATGCTACTGGAGATGCTACTTGGAGATGCTACTTGGAGGACTTCAATCTACTCTCTTCTGCATGCTGCAAGACGGAGGCTGCCAGAAGCATAGTCTTCGACAGGATTAGCTATCCCCTTCTTATTCTGGCATTCTGCAGTTCAGTCCACCGATATGGCCCTTTACACATATACCCATGCATATGTAGTGTAGCTCCTTGCTTGCGAGTACTTTGGATGAGTACTCACGGTTGCTTTTCTCCCTCTTTTCCCCTTTCCCTTCTACCTGGTTGTCGCAACCAGATGCTGGAGCCCTGGAGCCATACGCCACCGTCGATGTTGATTCCTACTACACCGGAGGTGCCTACTACTACGTGCAGGCCGCTGACGACGACCAAGAGTAGTTAGGAGGATCCCAGGCAGGAGGCCTGCGCCTCTTTCGATCTGTATCCCAGTTTGTGCTAGCCATCTTATGTCAACTTGTTTAACTTATGTCTGTACTCAAATATTGTTGCTTCCGCTGACTCATCTATGATCGAGCACTTGTATTCGAGCCCTCGAGGCCCCTGGCTTGTATTATGATGCTTGTATGACTTATTTATGTTTTAGAGTTGTGTTGTGATATCTTCCCGTGAGTCCCTGATCTTGATCGTACACATTTGCGTGCATGATTAGTGTACGACTAAATCGGGGGCGTCACAAGTTGGTATCAGAGCCGACTGCCTGTAGGAATCCCCCTTTCCAACTCCTTGGCCGAAGTTGAGTCTAGTCATTGCAAAACTTTTACTAACTTGGCTGTGTGCCTTACGAGCCCACGTCGCCATTGGGTGGTATTAGGATCTTTTATTCCTCGACCTATACTCTGGGACTCTGATCTCTCTTCTATTCGGGTTAAATGATTTCTGCTAAATCTAACATTAGGATCTCGTTATCACTTTCACTCGGAGAGCCCCTTATTAATGATGATCGTCTGCGGCACGTGAAGACCCTGAAGATACTCTTCGCTGTTAACCCAAGAACTTATGTTCATCGCATTTGCAATTCCCCTTCCACTGTCAACCCTTATGGATAACTACTTGCAGTTGTTATTCTTACATTCATCCCCAGTTGGTCTTGTTATTACCAGATACCTCGAAACACTCGTCCTTGTTTCGATAATCCTTTGAGCTTACCGCCTTGCTGTTCTTTGTCACTTGAATACCCCTATGGATAATTCTCTCACTTATCGAGTATCCGCTCATCCCCCAATTGTTCATGTGTTTCACAATGGTCTTTAAAATACTATTCGTTCCCCCAAAAATCCTTAGTAGCTTATTGCTCTGTCATACTTGTCTACTTGCATGATGGATGCTTTCCATATGTCTGGCAATATTCGTTAGTATCCTTAGGCATCGTCATTTTGATCCTTTTGATTCAACATGAGTGCGAATGCACGCAATCATCAGTTGATCCTTTTAAATTATCTTTCCGGCTCAGACGTCATTTTAAACAAGAGTTGGTTCTCAACCAATCCAAATGCCGTCGATAGTATCCCTAAGGCTATTCAACTTAGCCACCCCTAATCAGAACATTGCTTCTGTTCCCTTAATTTAGAAATCATAATTCCTTTGCATTTGAGCTCTGGATTAGTTAGTTGTTTCTATAATCCAATGCCCTTGCATTGTTACTTCCTCTGATTGTGTGCCGATGCTCACATCAACTCTGCTATGGATCGACAGATCCTTTAATGGATTTTATCCGACATTGTCCTTCATATTCAATAACCTTGTGAGCCTTCCCTTGGATACATAATGCCTTTGGTAAATTGTATCATCTACTTTCTCAACCTTGCTCTGCTTTCGAGCTTGTGATATTTACTCTTGAAACTTATGGTATATGTTTCTAAGAAGCCCCATTGGGTTGAACCTATACCTTCCTTAAAAACCGTATGAACCGAAAGGTTTTGACAAGTCAACCCTTCTAGTGTTTAGCAGATAATTTTCTACCATACAACTTCTTTGAGAACGAGAAGTGAATGGAAGGTTATGCATTATGGAAGTGGGAGTCGACCTTGAACTTTGTGTTCATGCCCATGGACACGATGCAGATCTTATCATTAAAGTTTCTCTTAAATTAATTATTCCCTTGGTATAAGTACATCTTATATCTGGGATCTGGCCTTTTGCAATCGTGGTTCCGACCATGATCTCCTTTAAATACCATTTCTCGTGCAAGTTTAAGCACTTGTCTTCTACAGAGTAATACCCCAGTCCAACCTCTACTTTGATTTGTCGTCGAGTATTACCCCCTTGGTTTCTCAAGAATATCATGGGGCTGCATAACTTATTATGGGTTCTTCATCAACTATTATTTCTCATAGATTCCAATTTTCTCGGGTTTTGGGTTGTCGTCAATCGAGAACAATGATTCCACATTTTGGTTCGATAACCCTAAGTAATTTTCGTTGCTTAAGATTTTATTAATCCTTTAAGTCTTTCCTAGCCTGATTGGCTAAATTTTAACCGTGCTACCTGGTCCTTCTTTTCGGAGCACAATTTTCGATGATGAGCTAAACTTACGTCGATCTTCCTCGTCATATCAGTTCGCCTTGAACAAGAAGCTTGATTTCAAGTTTGTGTCCTACCCATGGTTCCAATAACCTTCTGCTTCATTATTCCTTTGACTTGATGTCGTCACTGATTGATTACATCTTCATGAAATCTCTCGAGAAATGTGTCATGATTATCATCAACCTTATGAGCTCTTCCAGGATATCAATTGAGTTCATGATGAGAAATACCATCCTTTCCCCTGATGATTTGTGTTACCTTTGACCACTTATTTGCCTTCCGTTCAACACAAAATTGTTCGTGTTTTGAGTTATACCTTGAGATCCCTACTATCCAGCATTTGTTCTTCCTTACCTTGGAGTATTGCCATCTTTTAATATCAAGGATGTGGTGAGGATTGCTCCACCTCTTAAGAAATTCTTGGTATAGTGATACTTCTCACCATCACCATTCTTTCTTGGTCCTCGGTTGATTCCTAACCGGGGTACCAACAAGTGAACTATGCTGTTTGGATTCTATACTTCTAGCAACCCTATTGCTTTGAAGTTAATGGTCAACCGTTCATTCTTAGACTATTGATTATTGAATCACCATTCTGACATTGGTCGTGCAGCCCAACCCATATTTCGGGCGCACCTTTCAACCAATGTTTAATTGTGTATGTTGTCCTCGAGCATGCTTCATTATATCATTTGATCGGACAAATGCTATCTCCTTATCCACATAATTGAGGAGATGCATCTTTTTGGATACCTCGTTGAATTATCGCTGAGTCCGTCAGCCACTTCCTCATCCTCTCCTTGGTTTAATGATGAACTCTGGTTTCGGAACTTGCTTCCATAGTTCATTTCCTGAGAATCTTGAAATGTCTTTTCGTCTATTTGTGTTGCACCTTTTCTTCTCGGACATCCTGAGTCTGAGGTATCATGACACCAACCGGATCTGAATCTCGGTCATATATGATGGTTGGGACAACTTTCCAGGAGTTATGATGTTGGTCCTTTGATGACCCGGTAATATGATGTCATGCCTAGCACCCCCCCCGGCTAGAGGACCTATCATTATAATTTCTTTTGCAAGGATAACCATTCTTCCTGGAGGAAACTGTAAAACTTATTTTATAAGTTGCTCCTAATGGATCATTTGTGTATCCAAAGTCAGACCCTTGATTGAAACACCATATCATTGCTACCTCGAAGCATGACTATGATACCCCGCTCATCAACAAGAACATTGGAGGCGCGATGCTAAATGTTTCTTGGTCAGTTATCCAAACACCATTGTATGGGTAACATCTTGATTAATCCTTGCCTCTTTATCTGAATGGTCGGGTACTTGCTCTCCTACCCTGTATGCCATGTTCTGCTTGCCCATGAGAAGGATATACTCCTAATAATTGTGTGTAATCACAATTTTTCTTTTCATTGGTGTGTTAATCTGATAATCATGTTTTCCTTTCCATTCTTTTGTTTAACCTTTCCTGTAATCTGACTTAACTGAGCAGAAATAATTCCCTGCTTAGGTAAGCACCTTGTGGTACCACTCTGTCTGTAAGACCCTGTTACTATTGTTGATGACATTCCAGTAACCACCTATGGGTGAGAACTTTGCCAATTGGTTCGCCTCATTCAACGAGCAGGAAAATGGTTTCTCTTTGTTCCTCGTCCTTGGTACCGACATTGTTGCCGACATAGCTGAAAAGCTATCCACTGACATGCCTCCCTGTCGCGGCTGTGCAAGATGTCACCACCTTTCCTACTTTCAACCCACATGTTGGGACCATAACCCACAGATCCACTGGATCGAAACCTGACTCTCCTTTATAATCCGGATTCTAATGTATCCTTTGCACCTGGCTTCGTATGTGATTCATGAGCTGAATGCTATACCATTATTCATCGTGGAATCAAACACCATGTTATTCTCGTTATTCAAACCCCCAATCCAGATTCTGTCTAGTCATCGAATGTTTTCCTACCCGTTTGAAACTTTGGTACCATCGTATATTGCACTCAGCGAATTCATTGAAATACAACTCGTGGGGTACCTTGTGTATTTCCCATTGAGTTCACTATTAGATGCCCAGCTTTGCGGAGATGCGTTCTTCCAGAGTTTTTCCCCTTGGTCGCGTTCGTAGGACGATGGAGATCCCGAAGAAAGGATGACGACTTGATCATGGTGACTTGAAGCAGAGAAATGAAGACATCAATGAAAGGGATCAACCTCATCGAAAGGATAGCCAAGACCGAGAAGACTCGTTAGAATTTCGTAATCAAATCTTTCCCCCTTACACTACCACGTAAATCTCGGGACGAGATTTCTTGTAGTGGAGGAGAATTGTGACGCCCGGATAATTAGGCTACAGTAATTCCACGCGAATGATGCCACGTCACCACGATTACTGCTGCTAAGCTATCGTTAGGACAAAACCGTTCCAAAGTTCAAAATTCAAATTAATGATAACAATAAAAGTTTGCAAAAATTAAAACAAAAATGTTTGGATTGTACTAAATATTACAAAGGTAATTATGGTGCAACAAACCCATTTTTATAAAATGCCTAAGTAATTTAAAATGATTTCAAACAGAAGAGTAAAATAATTAAAAGGTATTAAAAAAACAAAACAAAAGAAAAGGGACCCCCCCCAATGGGCCAACCGGCCCAGCTGACAGCCAGGCCAGCCCACCGGCCCAGCCGGCCGACCCACCCCATTCCCTTATCCCCTCACACCCGCTAACCCTAACCCCCCCGTCGCCCCACTTTCCCCCCTCTCGATCCAATCTAGATCGAGGTGACCCCCACTCCCTCGTCCCTCTCGTCCCCCCCGATCTGGATCGGGGCTCACCCCCGACCGCACCTCGCCCCGCCGCCACACGTCGCTCACCGCCGTACTCCACTTCCTCCCCGTTCCTGGACCGGGAAGTGCCCCCGACGCCGTGCGCCGCACCATCGCCGCCCGGAGCTTCGCTCCTCGCTGGACCTCCCCGACCGCCTCCCCACCGGACTGCCTCCTCCACGCCGTCGTCGTCCTCGGGCTCCACCACGAGCACCACTGCCCTGGACCCTACATCCCTCCGTGAGCGCCATCCCCATCTCCCTCTCTCCCCGTCGTCGCGGTTGCCGTTCTCCGCACGAGCACACGCTCACTCGCCGTCGCCCCTCGCCCGTGCGTGGCCACGCGCCCGCGCTGTCCCGTCGTGGTCACCGCCCCTCTTGGCTCCAGCGCGTGCGCACCGCACGCGCCCGTCCTCGACTTCTCCCTCGCGCGCCCGCTTGCTTCGGGCGACGCCCGCTGCGAACCACCCCCATAGAGCTCTGTCCACGCCCGCGCTTCCCTGGGGCGCGCCGGCACCCGCGCTTGCCGTCACCGGCCACGGCCACCACCGAAGCCCCCTGCTACGCGTGCCTCCCGCTCGCCGGTCCGGTCCCCACTCTGGCCACCACCCGCGGCCTCCTCCTCCCCGCGCTACTACTCATCGCTGCGCCCCGCGGCCACCTCCGCTGCCTCCCTTGGCCGGCGCCTTGGCCGCCGGCGCCCAGCCGCGTCGGGCCATAGCCTCTGCCTGCGGTCGGGTGCCCGTAGCGCCCGTTCGGGCCACCCCGCACCCGTCGCCCGTTATGCCCCAGGGCCTATGACAGCTGGGACCCACACATCAGGTTAACTAGTCAACCCTGTTGATTTCTGACATCAGCATGACATCATGCTGATGTCATAAATCCATTTTCGAATTAATTTAAATAATTAATTAAATCTCAGAAACTAATAAAATCTTTAGAAAATCATATCTTTTAATCCATAACTCGTGTTAATTTATTTTCAACATGAAAGTTGCTCAGAACGACGAGACGATTCCGGATACGCAACCCGTTCGTCCGCCACACCCCCCTAGCCTATCGAACTCGCAACTTTCCCCCTCCGGCTCCTCTGCCCGAAAACACGGAACCCCGGGAATACTTCCTGGATGCTTCCCCCCTTCATCGGTATCACCTCATACCGCATTAGAACACGTCTAGCTCTGCCTGTTATCCTGTTATGCACTTGCTTGCTATGTATTTACTGTTTCTCCCCCCTCTTCTCTTCGGTAGACCCCGTGACGATGCTGATTCCCCAGTTCGACTACGGAGTTGACGACCCCTCTCTCTTGCTAGAGCAACCAGGCAAGCCCCCCCTTGATCACCAGATATCGCCTATTCTTCTCTATACTGCTTGCATTAGAGTAGTGTAGCATGTTACTGTTCGGTTATTCCTATTCTGTTGCATAGCCTGTCATTGTTGCTACAGTCATTGATACCCTACTCGCAATCCTAAATACTTAGTATAGGATGCTAGTTTATCATCATTGGCCCTACATCCTTATCAGTCTGCCTTGCTATACTATTGGGCCGTGATCACTCGGGAGGTGATCACGGGTATATACTATACATACATACATACTGTACAGATGGTGACTAAAGTCGGGTTAGCTCGAAGAGTACCCGCGAGAGATTCACGGATTGGGGGCTGAAAGGACCTTTGGCCCGACGGCCCTCTGTGTGGATCTTTGTGGCGGAGCGACAGGGCAGGTTGAGACCACCTAGGAGACAGGTGGGCCTGGCCCTGGTCGGCGTCCGCGGTTGCTTAATAATAACACGCTTAACGAGATCTTGGTATTTGATCTGAGTCTGGCCATTTGGTCTATATGCACTAACCATCTACGCGGGAGTAGTTATGGGTATCCCGACGTCGTGGTATCAGCCGAAGCACTTCGTGACGTCAGCGACTGAGCGGCGCGCGCCGGATTGGAACGTAAGCCTGCTCTTGTATTAAGGGGGCTAGTTATGCTTCCGGCCGCCCACACAACATGCAGGTGTGCTAAGGGCGATGGGCCCAGACCCCTGTGCGCTTAGGTTTAGACCGGCGTGCTGACCTCTCTGTTGTGCCTGGGTGGGGCTGCGACGTGTTGATCTTCCGAGGCCGGGCATGACCCAGGAAAGTGTGTCCGGCCAAATGGGATCAAGCGTGTTGGGTTATGTGGTGCACCCCTGCAGGGAAGTTAATCTATTCGAATAGCCGTGATCTTCGGTAACAGGACGACTTGGAGTTGTACCTTGACCTTATGACAACTAGAACCGGATAATTAATAAAACACACCCTTCCAAGTTCCACAGACAACCCGGTGATCGCTTTTCCACAGGGCAACGAGGAGAGGATCGCCGGGTAGGATTAGGCTATGCGATGCTACTGGAGATGCTACTTGGAGATGCTACTTGGAGATGCTACTTGGAGGACTTCAATCTACTCTCTTCTACATGCTACAAGACGGAGGCTGCCAGAAGCGTAGTCTTCGACAGGATTAGCTATCCCCTTCTTATTCTGGCATTCTGCAGTTCAGTCCACCGATATGGCCCTTTACACATATACCCATGCATATGTAGTGTAGCTCCTTGCTTGCGAGTACTTTGGATGAGTACTCACAGTTTCTTTTCTCCCTCTTTTCCCCTTTCCCTTCTACCTGGTTGTCGTAACCAGATGCTGGAGCCCTGGAGCCATACGCCACCGTCGATGTTGATTCCTACTACACCGGAGGTGCCTACTACTACGTGCAGGCCGCTGACGACGACCAAGAGTAGTTAGGAGGATCCCAGGCAGGAGGCCTGCGCCTCTTTCGATCTGTATCCCAGTTTGTGCTAGCCATCTTATGGCAACTTGTTTAACTTATGTTTGTACTCAGATATTGTTGCTTCCGCTGACTCCTCTATGATCGAGCACTTGTATTCGAGCCCTCGAGGCCCCTGGCTTGTATTATGATGCTTGTATGACTTATTTATGTTATAGAGTTGTGTTGTGATATCTTCCCGTGAGTCCCTGATCTTGATCGTACACATTTGCGTGCATGATTAGTGTATGATTAAATCGGGGGCGTCACAACCACCACCCCGCCGCCCCACAGCCCGCTCCCGAGCCGCGCCCCGCCACCTCCCGTGAGCCGCCGCCGCCGCTACCGCCGCTTCGCTGCCCC